>NC_090199.1:12105000-12405000 GCF_033026475.1 Channa argus
TTGATTCAGACTTTCTAAGCTCTCATTTGCCACGTTTCGTTAACATGGTGGTTAGCTTTATTTATTTTGGCTATTTTATGCAGGATTCACCCAGCTCGGAAGATTGGGAGCTAATAAATCCGTGAGGTGTCATCTCACTCCCCTCCCCTTTGCCTGGCATCCGCGAGTGTTACGCCACTTCTGATTAGTGCCGCCTTTCCTTCCCTGAAAGCCAGCAGACAGGAACAAACTGATTACTGCCCATCTTCAGGGGATTGAAGACACCTAACAGGAGGATTACATTAACATATTAACAGATGCCCCTCACCTGCCGCCCTCTTAATAGCAGTTCCATGCTCCTTTATTTTTTGAGAAGGGGGTGTGGTGTATGTGTGGTGCATCTCATCTTCAGATGGAGAGCAAATAAAGAAAGAAAGATAGTGATTCCCTCTCTTTCCCAGGGTGCGCTATCTGTCATTGATGATAGGTGAAGAGGAGAGGGGCGCCTTTGAAGTTTTTTGACATAAAAGGCGCAAATAAACGCAAACACATCCTTCCAGCTACTCACATGAAATTAGGACCTGCTGAAGACGAGGGTAGGAAGCTGGCCTCCGCAGCCACACCTAATCACTCTGACGGCAGCAAAGACTTCAGTCTCTGCTCTACTGGGAAAAATCTGAATTAAGAATGAGAAAAAAAAAAAAAAAGTCAAAAAGGGAGTGCTTTAATCTGCCTCAGCTACTTTCCCACTGTTTTTAACAATGTTCTGTTGGAACAAAACAACAAACAATGATCAGAAAAAGAGAAAAACTTTTGCCGCCCTCTGAAATCAATGTGAGAAAACTTTGAGTTGGTTGACAGAAGGGTGGTTGAAGTTGACTCTGGCTGTGATATTGTTAGCCTTTGATATTTTCACTTTGGAAAACCATAGCATGATACTATGAATCAATTACAAGCATGGACAGGATAGTCCCTAATACAACTACCTAAGAGTAAAGAGCAGCATCGCCATGATATCAGAATTGTAAATGTGAGGGGGCTCTTGTCGCATTATTATTTGAAGCACTGCTCCAGACAAAATGAGCTAACTGCCAAAGGAGATAAGGGGATTTAGAGATTCAAAAGAATAGAGATTTAAAAATTAATAGTGGAAAGGATTTGCTTTTATGTTTCTACAACTTGTAAGCAGAAAATGACTTACAAAGAGTCAAGGAGATAAATTGCTTTTTAGAATAAAGTGATGGTGAAAGGGAAAAACAAGCTGTGAATATTTAATGGGCACCACAGCCTCTTCACAAACAAATCAATATGGCAATAGTAAACATAAAGAGACTCATACTGTGGCGTGCAGGCCAGGAAAAGAGGGAGGACAGGTGTCAGTGGGCCCAGCCACAGAGTTCAGGTTCATCTTGACATTTCTGAAGGTTAAAAGATTGTAACCGTCTATCTCTGTCAATCACTTTGCTCAAAGGTCACAGCTAGTCTATTTTTCATTAATTATACCCTCAGATGTCTTCAGGATGCACAGACACCTAACAATCCCAACTCCCTAAACAACGGCCACTGAAAGGTTGTAACAGACGAACACATACATAAATTCATAATTCAGCATTTACACAGAAGACTTGGTCACACCTGATTTTAAGGAACTATTCGTATTTGCGCCCTGCAAGGGAGTATGTGTGTTATAAACAAGAAGTAACTAAAAATGTCACATTTTAAATAATGATAATAGATCAGAAATCGGAGCAGTTTGTGGGAGATTTGGACCTCTCATTATGTACTTTTCTCTAATTCAACAAGGTGTAGCTGTTGTTTCAGACCCGACAGCGACTGAAACCATGACTGTTTGATTTAGTAGTTAGTTTGTCCAAAGTTGTTTTATTTACTTAAATGTTCAGGTTTGTAGGGCAAGCTGCAGAAAGCTAAATAAGCTTTGGTCTTTGATTTTGGTGAAACTGAAAAACTGATGCTGGATCTATACTAATAACAACAACGAGAATCTATGTGGGGTCACCTGCCCTGATGGCTGTTCTGGAATATCATACAACAGTAAAAGGACTTAAAAAGTATTTTATACATCCAGTAACACCTCACTGCTTACTTTTTCTATATAGCATCCACATTCACGTTCCAGGAATTCTATTATAAGGGCGGTCTAATGAACACAGCATCTCATGTAATCAGATGTAAACATCATTAAAATTTTATCAGATGCTCTGCAGCATGGGCATTGTAAAAAAAGAAACCCAAAGAGGACTTGAGGACACGCTCTAAAGGCAAACTGTGGTGCTTCTCCAAATTAAGCAACTGATAATCATATTTTTTTTTTATTTGTCTTATCTATGCATATTGAAATTCACCCCATCAGTATTCTGAACCTAACCAAGCACTGAGAAGAAAACTTGTATTGAAGACACATTATAAAAGGGTAGCACATGAGTGGAGTGGCAAGACTGCCACCGCACAGCTGATAGGGCTCCAGTTCAAATCTACCTGCAGGCTGTGGTCTTTCTGTGTGGAGTTTACATGTTCTGGAGTGTGCATGTGTAAATGTGACCGTGAATGGTTGCCTGTCTTTATATGCCTCTCTGTATTGGCCCTGAGATAGACTGCTGAACCAGGGCTCTCAGCCAGTGACAGCTAGGATAGGCTCCAAGCCCTGCGACCCATAAAGGATAAGTACATAATAATAATGACTGGATGGATACATTGTAAATTCTTCATGTTAGGCATTATTCAAAAAATTAACACTAATCTCTGTGGGATTGAGCTGCTGTGCATGTACCTGTACATACAGCTGGGTAAGTTTGCACACCCCTACATGCCATTTCAGTGTAAGGGGATGCAAACTCATAACACACTATCAGCTAGTGCAAATGTTCTTTTATCATCAGTACCAAACATGGTCAACGAAGATATACAAAAATGTTCTAGTAAAATAATAAAATGTAATTAAAATTTTCAAATTAAGAGTGTCAAATGGTTTGCATCTTCTTGATGAATTATAGCGATTACATTTATTTTTTTTAATTTTACTTTTATTTCTGATAAAACTATATTTTTAATAAAGAAATGTGCATTAAATGTTATGCTAATGAAAACAATATTTGTTTTACTCTTTTTTCAATTGCAAAATAAGGGGATGGAAACTTTTTCACCCACCTGTGACATCTAAAATCTAAAAGGAAACTTGTTTTGTAATTCCTAAACAGAGGAATTGATCTAGCTAATAGAACATTTTGGAAGCTGAAGCCCTGTGGGGAAAAGATTCTATTAGAACTTGAACTAGCCAGATTGAGGTCATCTCTCATTCTTAACTGCTTGTGATTTGTGAAAAATCATAACACAGCAGCAAAACTGAACTTACTTGTCACCAGCTCACAAAGACATCAAATACTGTCCACAGAGTCACAAAGAAGTGTTTGGGGAGGGCGACAAGCAAGACTATGAGAAAACAGACCTGCGTTTGTCTCCAGAGTCCAGGTTGTGGTCAAGTTTGGACAAACAAAACCACGTTGGTTACATTTAGAGGAAGACTATGGATTTCTTTAAATAAACTTATCTATAAACGTATCTATTTGGCCAGATCCCAATCTTTCTCCAACCATAAACAAACCCTGTTAGATCCTAAACCTAACCATGCCAAGACTTACAATGCCAATAAAGTAAATTATTGCATTTTACAACTCTATATTTGGATCTGAATGATTTACTAACAGACGTGACAGTCACTGACTCCGTTAACATGCCCTTGGTAACCAGATTATTCGAATTACTAATTTCTTCAGTAATTATAATACAAGTTTATATGCATTCAAACAACCTGGTTACTGGAAATCTACATACATGTACAGCAGCAGAGTAATCTGGTTTCTCCTTCACCTTGGAATATTTTAAAAACAAAGTGCTTTTGTGCTTTGTGTATTTTGACAGAGGACACTACTCCCTGGCTTTTTTTGGCTGAGCATGTGTGTCAGACTGACAGTATAGGCAGAAAGAAAAGGAGAAAGGGGAGAGAAACAGCAGTAGCTTACAGAGGATGAAAAAATCTGCAGGAGAAATTTTATATAAGTGTCCCGTCTTCTGCAGTTGGTTACAGTTTTAGCAGACACTTTGACCCGATTTAAAAATGAGGCAGCATCCCTTCCTGCAATGATCTCTCATTTCTTTCAGCCGCTCACTCTGTTACTTGCCCTGTCTGCAGCCTTTTGTCACACATGTGAGCTGTTGCAGAAACCTGATTAGAAACCTTGTTACGCATATAGATGAGAAAATAGTATTCTCTAAGAGAAATCTACCTGAAAAAGTCAGAATTCTTGTTTTCTCCACATCGATCACAGGCTGTAAGCTGTACCTGTAACCTGGTTACTTAAGTGCATGTAAATGGACTAAGTAAATGCAATTGTATTAGTCTGTACTCTCACAATTCTGCTTGTGGAGAATAATACAGTATGTTAGTGGCTGTTTAAAACTCCTACAAACACTCACAAACTAAAAGTCACACTAAAAGTGTGTATTGGGGACCAGAAAACCTCACAAACCCTGCTTACTCTGTTTCTGTAAAGTCCCTTGCACCCTCTTGAACACAAGGTTTTGTAATAATTTAAAACTTGTGAACATTGTTGTAAAATGTTCCACACTTGACATTTATCTCATTCTTAACTGCTTATGATTTATGAAAAATCATAACACAGCAGCAAAACTGAACTTACTTGTCACCAGCTCACAAAGACATTTATGTTTTCATACTACTGCAGTAGTAAAGAATACAGATCTTGTTTTACGTATGGTGCGTAGGCCTGGTGAACACAATTTTACAGTTTGCTTGTCCATTACTTTGCGTGTCACCTTTGACCTGCTCTGGGTCCTAAATGCTTTTCTTGTCCTACCATGCGAGACAAGGCTGAAATAACAACGCTTCTCTTCCGCTCAGGGGGCATGTAAGAAAATGGCACACAACCTGTAGTGAACAATAGTATGTGCACTCAGGACCTCTCACAGCATTCCCTGAGCAGGATGCTCCACTGCTGTGACCAAGCCCTAAAGTGAGTGCTGGACTTTTCTGAAGCATGAAATAATAATAACATCCCACTTCCGTCTCCCTGATAGAGAGGTGGAGGAGGAAAGCATATGAGGGGCTTCTATTGTCACTGTTCACTAGAGAGACACCAGTATCCCCAAGAATTTAATGGGAAAGACAATAGGTCTGGCCTAAAAAGGCTTCCCATTAAAATTTAATCAGAGACTTTTGTCTCACTATATGTGACGATGTGTGTGTATGTGAGAGTGTAAATGACTACAGGGACAGGTAACAGCACTCACATCCCATCTCCATCCCCTCTCGGGTTGTTTGTTTCAAGTTCATCCCTTTCCTGTACCTTGGGAGAGTTATTTCGTTTTCTCCCAGGTGTGTCACTATCTTCCTTTAACCACCCAACCACATGGCAACTGCTTGAAAAAATGTTAAGGGCAAATTGGATTAACACCACGGTCTATGGTCTGGGCACTTAACAAACACAGATGCACTTAAGGGAGCCCACAGATGATTTGTGACTGAACAAAGAACTGGAGAGATGGAGCCTGGGCATGACCACAGGACTGGTGTAATATGTCATCTACCGGAAGAACTAACAGCTCAGTCTACTGGAAAAGGAGTAAACTCCCAAGTGCTGGAGGTAAATTATATAGTGTCAAGTGTTCTGTTCTACATTTTTGGTTAAGACAAACATATTTGTCGTTGTGAGTTCCCTTCAATTCAGATACATTTCTGATTTCTGGCAGAATGTGTCTCAGTGATACTAAACGTATATGTAGTTAGAAACATAAACCTTTAAGTGGTAATAATTGTCAAAGAATATTTCAAACTAAAAATTGGTTTTGTTCTTTTTAGTCTTTAAACATTATGTATTTTTTTTCTGGGTCAAACAGTGCCAAAAATCAATAGAGGAAGTTAACGTAGTAGTATGATGAACATGTTGATTTACAGTTGGGAGGCCTGACCCCAGTAAACCTTGAATAAATTGTAACATTATGCAGCTGTGGTGTGTTGCATAGGGAGGTTTCAGAAAAAAGGAAAGCTCATTAGTCTCTCTCCTTCTCCATCTCTAAAGTTGTAGGTATGTTTAGAGAATGCACAATCGCACAAAAGGATTATTAAAACATTTAGGAATATTATGTAAATCGCTGGGGGTTAGGGGGTTAAAAGGTAAAAAAGAAAGTGCTGTAGCAGACTTAAGTGAATTTATGGTTATTAACTAAGGCTCTGGACATGTCAAGTGAGTTTTTATTTTCAAACAGTGCATGCTGTATGATTGTTTTGGCTGCTATAGAATGTGCCACCACGCGCACTCTTTTTTTACTTGGAAAAAAGCCATTAATAAATGCTAATAATAAAAGGCCATAACCGTTTCATCTCGTGACATTTCATGGCACAGCTTTGCCATTGATTACCTCTCGATGCTTTGTAATTGTTTCTCCAAGGTGCTGTGATCCTGTGTGCAAGTAAAGTTTCGTGTATAGATTTCTTTCCAATTAAGGCTGGAATTATTCACAGGGGGCTCACCCTTGACGGCCTGCAAACAATGACATAACATTGGAAAAACATTTTTGAACCAATCAATGAGAAACAACCAAATGATGCTGGCTGAATGATAAAACAGCTCTGCTCACTGGACTTACACCGTCAGGCTCTTAAGAGGTCTGATGTCAAGTAGAGTCACACACACACACACACACACACACACACACACACACACACACACACACACACACACACACACACACACACACACACACACACACACACACACACACACACACACACACACACACACACACACACACACACACACACACACACACACACACACACACACACACACACACACACACACACACACACACACACACACACACACACACAGGCCCTGATCAGAGGCAGCTCATTCTGCACCACCTGGAGATGAAGAATATGCTGGTAGGGAGTCGAGACCTGAGGGAAACACTGTTCCAAAGGAATGGCTTTATGGAAATGAGGGTTAAAGGAGCATCGTCCATCCTCTGATATGGAGCCTATGAAGCACTGACACATGCAACCCCCCACACCACTCTCCAACATGAAACCATGTTATATGAGAGGGGGTCACCGTTCACCCTAATCACGGCCGTGACATGACATGCTGTAGGTTGCCCCTCAGTGTTAAATATTTATATCAGCACCACCGTATTGCCTTGATGGCTGTCAAGACTTTGACACATGCTCTCTCTCTTTCGCTATCTCTCTCTTTTTCTGTTTCGATTAAAATTCAACAAAAACATCAGAAAAAGCGCAAAAGAGACAAAAGGCATACACTAAAGTTCTTTTATGTATTGGTAACATCAGCTGGCTATTAGAATCGACACATGAAGGTGTGCAATGGTTCCAAAAAGGAGACAGAATAAAGTGAATAAAAATTATCCACCTCACAGCATATATGCACAATACAACAGAATCCTATACAAGTTCTTGCTTTAATTAAGTTTGTCCCAATTAAATAGATCCAAGTTAACAAAACTGTGTTTAGTACACTATGACTTTTTTAGAAACTTTTTGCTATTTTATGATCAACTTTCACTGTTTTAGTACACATGGCCGAAAAGACCAGAGAGTTTGGGGATGACCTGAGATCACTGGAGACAGTCCTCTTCTCCTCTAGCGTTGCTGGCCCCCCCATGATAGGTGTCAAAGATATTCTAATGAATGTCAGAGTACATTTCAGGGGGCCATGCTCCGTACAAACCAGTGGAGTGGCCCGTATTAGGGGCTGCCAAGCCCGCTGTACTCTAAGATCCCCTCCGCTCTTTTCATGTTCAGGCGGGTTAAGAAGATTAATCAATGTCAATGTCTCTTCCCTTTTGAAGCCAATAAGGTGCACACTGTCTGGCCATGCCCAACAGAACATCACTTTGTTCCGTCGCACAGACACCCCTTTGCTGCCCTCACTGACCCCCCGGCAGTCCCACTTGTCAAAGTCAAGGGGGCGTTTGGCGTTTGGTAGAGACTGGCCTTCCGGATAGCACTCAGCTCCGCCCTGCTTGACCTATTCTCTGATATTTGACCACTCGGTTGCAAGACACTTGCTCTTTCGAGCTGAAATGTCACTGGGGCATCTTGTCAGCTCACAGACACCTCGGCCTGACAAGCGATTTTACTTTGGTGTGCTACAAGGCAGAAAATACAGGGCCGTGGCCTTGACGCACACAAACTGTCAGCTAGCCAGCAGGGCTACTTGTTACTGACTTACTGGTCCAGGGTTAAGATACAGAAATTGGTTAAAAAAATGTGTTGCTGCGACATTATATCAGCATCTGGAAAAGGATGCTGGCAATAGATAAGAAATAAAAGCTGTGGCTCAATTTTCTGGGTTGAGAGAGTAGACAAATCTGAATGCGGTGGGCAGTTTAATTATCATCATGACAACATACGTACTTAGCAAAGTAGGAATCCTCTCAGTGTAACACATGGTGTAACTGATAACCTTTGACATCCCATATGATAAGCTCCAACTTCCTTTAAAGGATACTACTTTCACCCTCACCTCATCATTTTTTCTTATTGTCATCTCAACCCCCCTCTTGTCTATTCACCTTTAGGGTTTTTACTAAATCAGCATGTTCTTCAGTTAAATGAGGGAAAACCTGGTTCTCTCCCCTTTCTTTGACCGCCAGTGGCATTGCAGAATGAAAGAGAAGGATGGGGATTGGAAGTAGCAGTCACATCATTTCTGGTTTGCGCAACCTGCTCAAAGTTTGCAACTAAATGCTTGTCTTCAGTTGAGCTGACAGGGGAGAAGTGGGCGCTCAGTGAACCATGGCCGGGCTGCCATGAAATGACAGGAATCATTGGCATACATTTCAAACAGCCTCGTGCTATCCTATTAAAGTGCCACATTCCCACTTTAAAACAGACAAGAAGGAATCCGCTTTGATAGATAGAGACTAAAATGGCTTATTGATTTTTTCACCCCTTTTTTTCTTTGTTACGAAGTTTTAAAAATTAGACCCCAAACTTATCTCTTTTTTTAATTACAACAGATTGAAAAAAATGAAAACAGTCCGTCTCTTGTACTTCTGTAAAAGTACATTAAATGAAAGTTCAAATTGTTATGTAATTATGTTATGTATTACTATAATAAAATACCACAGCTGTACATTTTAGCGGTGAGCAAAAGGATGAAAGTGATTGGAAAGAGTGATCAAGAAAGAAGGGCAAAGGAAGGGTTTTAATGTTGTTATTGTTTAATTGAGACATTTTGGTGACATTTTACCCTAGTATTTAATTGTTTTGTATACTCCTGATTCCCGATTTCATTGACATTTTGGCTTCAGTTAACATAAAAGTAAATGCAATTATTAATCCACACTTTATTAAAGGTTTTTGGTAGGTTTTCAGTAGTAAAAATTAAAATCCAATGAGAATGAGTAACAAGGCCTACTGTTAAGGGTTATAACAAAAGTACAAATTATCTAGTTTTAAATGACTATTATAACTAATTATGAGCTTTATCATAAATACAATGTGAGTGCTTCATTTAACTGTGATTATATCTGTGAACTATTCTACATATGGTAGCTTGTGGTGTCCATGCACGGCAGTAAGAAATTTTCTGTTTACTAAGGTGAATTTACTTTTATTAATGCTTTTTTACAGTTGCTTCTTTTATTGTCAGGATTACAAAAGATGGCAATACAAAAAGTATTTTATCACCGAGGTACAGTGCATGACTGGGCTGCTCGTGGTCTTTAGCCTAACGGCTTGATGTGACTGCTTATAGTACATTTAACCCATTATGACAGAGGAAGTAAGAAGACATAATGGTCCTTTAAGCAGTTTACAAAGCTGTTAGTAGAGGAGTAGGGAGTCATGAAGCAGAATCAGACAGGAGGTGAACATTTGAACAATGGTAGAAATGTTTGAGGAATTAGATTTTAAAAGTGTATCAGATTGCATTAAGCTGGTGCTCAGGTTTTAGGTGATACTCGTGAGGTTAAGACTCTAAGAATAACTGCATCGTTTATTTGAAACACTCAGTAGGAGCTGAAGACCAATTAGAAGACTTCTCCAACAAAGCTTCTCCAACAATTTCTTTTCTAGTCATATTTTTAGTCTGACTCTAACCGTTAAAATTGAGCAATGTGGGTCAGTAAAATGTGCTACTTCGTAAATATTGTACTGTTAGCAGGACAATAAAATTATCATAATTTCTTCAGTGCTGCCTGCGGGAAGGGGTTCAGCCAGTATCAGAGCTTGTGTCTAGCTGCAGGGTTGGATTTGATCAGTCACATTCCAAACATCCTAATACTAATGGCTGCCTACATTCTTAAAAAAAAAAAAGCTAATTATTTTATTACATTTTGACTAAATTGGAAAGTCAAGAGCTTGACATGACTACCTTATGATTCTGCATTGCTCGATACAAACACAGATCTGCAAAAATTAGCCTAATCTGTGACTGTGGCCAAACAAAATCCTAACAACCTTGTCAAATGCTTTGTGCCTTTCAGAATAGAGACCGAGTTCTGGCCCATCAGTTTTATAAGGCCTACATTATGGATCGTTGAGTATGTTGAGACACCCATAGCAGGGGATCTGCTGCCATGCTTGATTCCCACAATGCTCACTACAAATATTACAGCCACAGACATAACATGGTGTAAAACATAATAATCCTGAGGCCACAGCCGAATTCCTGTCATCTATCACTCAATCCTCTCTAATTAGGGTCATTTTGTCATACTGAGAGAAGGGCACTGAGTATCACTTCTAGGGTGTGAATCGTACAAAAGAGCCAGTCTCATTTCCATCTGACAGTGTGATGGAGATTGAATGTGAGCTTAGGAAGATAAATGGGCATCCCACAACCATCTGACACTATGTGCAAAGCTGCTCTATAATCCTCCCGGGGGAGTATTTCAGGCCTCTTTTGTGGAGTTCTGCTTAGGATTGTCAATAACTTCTCAGGTCCCCCTATTCATTGTCATTAAATTAGTGACTACATTAGACAAAAACTAAAATCAAACCTCTAAAAATGGGCATAACAAGATTATTGTATAATACAATAATTTTAGTCATACTGTTGAGTTTTATTGACAGTAATTATCTGATCATATTGAGAAGAAAATATGTATCCATTAGATAAATTGTACAGTATTCATTAATTAATTTTAATCTGTGCTGTTATGAATATATATTTTTTGAATTTTAAGTCATAATGTCATAATGCATCTTTGGCTTCTATCCCAGAATTTTGATACACCGCTTAATTCACAAATTTTACAAAAATGTAAATGTTAGAAGAAGTTTTTTAAACAATTTTAAACAAGTCAATTATTACGAGTACTGTCTTATTGTCACTTATATTAAAATAAAAATCTGGTATATTGTTTATCTGAACAAATAGGTGATTATTTAACTTTTTTCGCAAGTGAGTTTTTTGAGGTTGGGTGTGCACCACAGGAGATGAGTAAATGTAATTGGGTGTACGTGTCAATGTGTGTAATGCGTGTGTGTGTGTGTAATGTGTTTGTAATGTGTGTGTGTGTGTGTGTGTGTGTGTGTGTGTGTGTGTGTGTGTGTGTGTGTGTGTGTGTGTGTGTGTGTGTGTAAGGAGGGGTGGGTCTCTCTCCCCATCACAGCCCCAGCGGCCTTGCTTTAGGCCTGGTGACAGGGCTCTGTCTCTCAGCCACACTTGACTGGGTCCCGCTGACACTCAACTGTCAAGCCGGCAAGCCCTCAACCACCGCCCTAACATGCTCTACAGCTTCACCCAATTAACTTGCTTTCACTTGACATTGCGGCAAAGAGCTTCATAATAGGTGGTCAAGGTGCAGTGTGTCTGCTTTCGCCCCTCTCTGACGACTAGCACAGCGCATACACGCACATTTAAGCTTTGCTCCCCCCCCCCCCGCCCGAACCCCCAACCCACCCTTCTGCCCCCCACACATACTACTTCTCAATGCTTTTGTGCCTCTGCAGGTCTAGCAGGCCTCTGTTGGCTGCCTCTGCTTGTTCACTGCCCTGTGACAGCAGGAAAGCATTGATCCAGGAGAGGTTGATGCAGTGGGGTAAAAACGGTCTTGCATGGAAACCTACATATACTAATCTTACTGGACATGACTCAGTCTTCTCACCACACAATACAAAAGTACATATGCAGATATACACATTTGTACGCATCTTTGCTTGCATGAATGCGTGGAAGCATGTGGTAACATGTGTCGATGCCCGATTTGTAGTTTGGGGCGTGTATTTGCAAGACATCAATGTGTATTTCCAAATGTGAACGTTGGAGTGCGTGTGTTTTGTTGAGCGTTGTGTGGCTACCTGCAGCTTTCTCTCTATTAGACATTCAGTAAGTTGGACACCAAGTCAGACTGGGCAAAGGAAGGAAAGCGATTTGACCCCCGACTGCGCGTTTGGGGAAGAGGGTCTTGAAGCATGTCAGCTCCACTCAGGCTCCACTTCCCCTCTGTGTCCTTCCTATTTTTTCCCTAGTGCCAGGCCCAAACTATGAAAACATTCACCTTAATAGGACCTAGTCAGCGAGAGCTACTCTTCCGTCTATCAAACTGTGATCCGAGGTGTCAGCCTGGGCCGGCTTTGACAGAATGTCTCCAAACGAACAGTACAATGGTGTTTCCCTACCCAGCACCCAGCTACTCTAGTGTAGCCACCTGGCTGCCCGGCCTCTCCATCTCACTAAATCTTCCCTCCCTTAGTTCGCCTGCTTGATTTCACCTCATAGAACACCTTGCAACAGTGGGCTGACTGACAGCCACAAGCCAACCTAATTGTCTTCTTTCCAATTTAGACCACATTGGAAGATTTCAGTCTTATTTCCCTTCTTAAGGAGATGAACTCCATCCTGAAGAGGGAAGAAATATTAAGTATTTAATTGTCCTATCATTATCATACATTTATTGTGGTCTGGGTAGAAACTGCAGGAATAAAAGTGAAAAAAGATCCTAGCTTGCGTCCTATATTTCTAAATGATATGTGGAGTTGTTACCGAATTTAGGAACTAAAGTTTTATACGCCTGGAGTGTTTTGACCCAAAACAAATGCCTCATACCCCAAACTCAAGATCTTATATGTACAGAAAATAAATATTGGACTTAAATTCCCACAACATAACAATCCCAATTCATCCATTCTTCACTCTGCCCAAAATAATACAATTCATAGCTGTCAGGCCCTATGGCATCCCAAATTTGAAGAGCATCGATCGAGGATATTGACCAATTCACCAGATGCAACTCCCTGTGTTTTAACACAGTGTGCAGAAATTACAAGTGCCCTCCCTATTAAACATAGGCTCCCCTGTGGTCAAAATTACTGCATGATGAGTAAAAACAAACATGAGAGGTGAAAATTAACATCAGTAACCATACATTGGTATCACTTACAATATGCAAATGTAAATTACAGAAATGTTAATGAAGCTATTCCATGCAATAAGAATTTTGTTTAGCTCTTGTAATGTTAATACCACTAAACCTTCACATCTTCAGTGCCACATCTCTCGGCAGCCATTGTGGAGATCCAGCGACAAGACCAAAAATGTTAACTAAGAGACTAAGAAACCTGACTTTTACTGCGTCATTTGGCATTTCTTGTTGTTTGGTTTGGTGATCTGATTGTGCTTCTGAGTTTTAACTATTAATACACAGTCTGGGCTGTATTAGAGTATGCTTGAACCACCAGAATCTCTCTGATGACTTCCACAGCTGAGGCTTTGTCCAATAAATTAAAAATAACACAGCCAGCTATGTGTGAATCACAGCTTCTGTTGCACCCCAGACCATTTTAGGTAAGGAAAAATAAAGTCCTCTCTCAAGGCCCAGAGACCAGGAGTGCAACTGGAGACTAGACAAGTGGTTTCATCCAAAGGTTCACAGCACACCTGAGCGGCAGTGTAATAGGGGTTTCAGTTTCACTTCCCTTCTCAACCAAATGCAGCCCTTTAGCCTTTTGGCTGCCAGTGGTTTGTCATTCAAATTGTATGAAACTATTGATGAAAACCATGTAGAGGCCAACTGTGTACTAGCTATACACTGGCCTCTTAAAAACACTATTTGATGTTGTTGTTTTAAGGGTGTGCGAGTGTCTGTCTCTGACTTGGTTGTACTTGTGTTAAGATGGCAACACTTGGCCCTCTAATCATCTCTGAGTCAACAAATAAGTCCACATTAGGTACTATTGGAGGAGCTCCCAGTGGTTTCCCAAGATCCTGCCAGGGCTGGTGGAGACACACATACTTACAGTATGTACGCACTTACCCAGACATATGCACACACAGACAAACCAGCTTGTCCCAAGGACGCTCATGCGGTTTCACATCTAGTCAGCCACCCAAACAGACCATTCTGGCCTTCCAGTTCACTTTAACATCCGTATCCACAAAGAGAGCACTGGCACGATATTAAAAACACTTAATCATTTCCTCTGATCTAAATGATTTCTTTATGGTGCTCCGGAAACAGCAGCCAGTCATGAATTGGGTTTTAATCTTGCTGAATGTGAGAAGGCTCTTCGGTGAGAATGCATGCATGCACACACACATCCTCAACATTCACATGCAATGCCACATAATGTACAGGAGTGGCATAATGAAATATCTTCCTGACAGGCTGTGCATTCAAGCTTTGGCTGCATTTTCATTGCAGCTGTTCTCATATGTAACATGGGTGAGCATGGCTCACATATATATTAACAACACAATTAAAACTTCAGTAAATATTTCTGCATCACCTCCTCAAGTATTATGAACTGTTTGATTTAAATTCTTTGCCATGGCTGCTTCCTTTGGTGAATTTTCAATTCATATCAGGATAAGCACTTTGTTCTCAGGAGTACCATTAGAATAAGATAAGCATTTAGCTTCAAGGAAAAAGCCTTTGAAAAGAAACTCCAGCTGTAATGGTAGAAATAGCAAAGTATCTGAGAAGGAAAAAACTAATTTGCTGGACCAGGATGTGGCAAATCTTGGTACAGGCTTTACTTATAGTAGACTGCATGTTTACGTTTTAATCGTTTCTCATGAATCATACCATTCAGGTAATTGGATTAAATGTCTGTTTAGTCCCGATGAAACAATTAATTCACTTTAGAATCAAGGAAAACCTGAGCACCAATAAAGCTAAACTGTGACTTAGCTGTAAAACAGTTTTGAAGGCAAAAATAGCAGTCTGGAAAAGAATTAAGCAAGAGACAGAGTAAGGAAGAGGGACAGACGGGTGTGAATGGGAAAAGAGGAGGAGGGAGCAGTATTTTAATGCCTGTTGTCACCACGTAATGTCCTCACTACGACAAAATGCTGAAGCAGAGAAACTGGAGAAGACTTTTATAAAATCCCTGTGCTGCCTCAAACATATCTCTGGGATATTTCAAGAGCAAAACGTATAAATCTGGGTCTTTTCAGATCCAAGTCCCTCTCCTGAACACTGAATTTACAGACATACTCACACACACTGAGACGCAGTAAGTCCCTCAGGAACTATGACTGCAGTTTGAATTCATACTGCACACTACTGGGGCCTTGTTCAAGCCAGCCTTGGCTGGGATATGTTGAGACTATAATAACATGCTCTTAACAAGACAAGGTGTTGGTCATTTCCAAATGTTCTGTTACTATGTTGTTAAGGTAAATTAAGACTCTCATCATTACTATAGTGACTTTAGAATGAATTACATACCATAGGCATTTAAAGTAGGATTAAATTAATGTATTTATTTTTACTTTATTATTGTTGAACATAGACAAGGGCGACTGTGGCGACTGTGGCGCAGGAAGGTAGAGCGGTTGTCCACCAATCTCACAGTTGTTGGTTCAATCCCCGGCTCCTCCGGTCATATGTCGAAGTGTCCTTGAGCAAGACACTGAACCCCAACTTAGCTGCTCCCGGTGAGTGTTGGCCAGCTGCATAGCAGCTCCCCCATCGGTGTATGAATGTGTGTGTGATTGTGAGTGTGAATGGGTGAATAAGAAGCAGTGTAAAGCGCTTTGAGTGCCAATAGGTAGAAAAGCGCTATATAAGTGCAGACCATTTACAAGGGAGCCAAAGACCATTGTTTAGTCATTTGTCTCTACCATTGGTATGTTGTGTTCCATACCATTGACATAATTTGGTTTTAATTTACTTTCTTTTCACATAGCTTACATTTTCTATTTCTTATTTAGTTGTGAGCTTTTGGTTTTTGCATAGAGCATTTGTAAATGAAAGTGCATATCCTCATGTATTTATTTGTTCGAGTGAACCACAAGCGAGTGAGCTAAGGAGGAAGAGAGTTTTTACGTAATCAGTCGTAAAAAAGAATTGAGGAGCTAGAAGAGGGAGAAAAAAAGTGAACTATCACAAGGGAGACAAAAGTGTAGCATGTTTGGGAAAGACAGGGACTCTCCTGCAGGGAATGGGGGCACAGCGACAGCATACGTTGCCCACTCCCCACCTTAAGCTTGTCGACAGGAATTTAATGCTGGCTCTAACGTCTGAACCACACAGCAGGAAAAGGAGAAGGAGGGGATGGTGGGATAGGAAATACTCTCCCCACCTTCTTCATGTCAAACACAAGTCTGTGTGTGACTGTGTTGTTGCTGCCACCTGAGGGACACATTAACATCCTCCCTGCTCTCGCCCAGCCTCATTCCCCTCCTTGAGTCACACTCATACACATATAGAGACACGGTTGCACAAAAATAAACAGACCCCCTTTCATAAACTCACTGACTGTCTTTGTTGTTTGCCGTCGCAGTAAAGATTCACGATTCAAATAACTTTATGGATCCCATAGGGAAGTTGTGTAAAAAAAATAAAATAAAAAATTAGGTCACAGGACCAGGCCTGTCCCTGTATGGAGGCTTCTGGTCCCACGCCCAGTTTGATTTCCCTTCTGCCTCACTGATTAAATCAAGGTAGGAAGGACGGAGGGAAAGTAAAGAGGGGAGAAGGGATTTGCTATTATACTCTAAACCAGCATTGACAGACAGTACCAGACAAAGCACATAAAGTTGTTCTCATCTATTGCTTTAACTATCTTTACCACTTATGTCTCTATTAAAAATAAGTGAATGAAGTAATCTGCAGCAGATCTTTTCAGGACTAAGCTCAGGAGAAAATTTTAACAATTTTTCGGGAGAAAAACTTGTCTAATTGTTGTCAGTCTTTTTGATTGCATTGAGTTTCAGTTCGTAAATTACATTTGTGAAGGATTTTCTTGAACAAGTCAGAATTTGTAACTATCAATGATGGCCAGCCATCCTCATCCAGAGACAGCAAAGCAGGCCTAAATCATGAGAATGCCACTACCATGTCTCACAGATGGGACAAGATCCTTATTTTGGAATGCAGAGTTTGGTCATAATCATAAATAATGCTTTTAGTTTAAGCTAAATGTTTTACAGTGGTCATATCTGTCCACAGAACATTCTTCCAGTAGCCTTCCACTTCCCCTTATAATCATAGCCTTTAGCAAACTGTACAAAGGCAGCATTGCTCTCTTTAGACAGTAGTGTCTCCCTCTTTGGAAATCTGCCATGTACACCAATGTTCTCCTGATGGTGGAGTCAAACCATTACATGCGTTACTCTCGGTGTGAACGTTGTCGGTCAAACACTCCTAAGCAGTGATGTTATATGTTCTCCATTTGTACCAAATCTGCCCAAATCGTAACTATTAAGGATTTTTATCTATAACCCTTTGCAGCCTGGTGGGCATTAACTGAGGGAGTTCTGAGTTTTTCAGAAATCTCCTATGTTCAAATGATGCCAGCCTTCTAAAAACCCGTTTTGTGAAAATATTGAATAAGACAGGTCTTCCAAGACTCACACCTGATTGTTATCCTATTTATTGAAATATCTGATTTAATTTCTACTTCAAAAGAACACCTAATCCTAGATGTTCGCATACTTTTGCCACACACACAAATATTTAAGATAGGAAAAGTTTCCACATAAATTATTGCATAGGGGGATTTCTTTAATTGGGTTTATTTTATCTACTTTAAATCTGATTGTATTAAGGTGCATATTTATGCAATAGAGGAAATTCTACGGGCTTCAATATATCTTAAGTATGACTGTACCTACTATATGACTCTGGAGAGCAAAAAGGTCATATCAGAAGACAGGAATGGTAAGTCTTCAAAAAGGACATAAAACTAAATTAGGCTGATGGATTTGATGAGAGATCTCAGTCGCTGCTAGCACATTCATGGTCAACAAGATGGGTTACACAACAGGGGTCCAAGAGTGTGGGTCCTACAGGAAATCTGCTAGCCAATTTTTTTTTTTTTTTTTTTTTTTTTTTTTTTAGGTGAAAATGTGTCCATCCAACAGGTCCAATATGATGTCTGAGTGAATCTGAAAGACTTGGTTTTGATGCAATGTAGGAAACAACAACAAACTAGCCTGGTAATGTGTGTCTCACGATGATGACATCATGACACAGTGAGTACAAGCTAAAGAGCAAAACAATAAGCATTCTTCTAGCTCCATTTGACAAATTGATCTTCCTTCTCACTGTCTGACAGACATACTGGGGTAAATAAATAGGCAATTCAGTTAATTTTACATACAGTATATTGTACTGTCTTTTCATACTAGAAAAGTGCTTGTAGATATAAATTCTAAGCTTAGTCACATTTTAGGGATGTGTGCAAGTAGATTCATGGGTAAGAATGTGCACGAAAAAAGGGTTCAAGTGTGCACTTGCATAGATAAGATGAAACTCCCATCAGCCTCCATTGTCTGGCTTTTTCCTCCCCACTTTTAAGGCCCTAAACCAATTTACACACCAACTCCTTCTACTTCCTCACATACAGCCGCATGATGTTTAAATTAAAGAGAAATTGCGTGTGTATGTATGTGTGTGTGGGGGTGGGGGTGGGGGGTGGGGGGGGGGGTGTTGGAGAAGGAAGCAGTGTAAAGGAGAGAAAGGGAAAAAAAGTTTCCTGAACATAGTAGAAAATTATTTTCTCTGGACAGTTTTAAGAGTCGACATCCTGTGCTGGAGTTCTCTAATCATCACCAGTGCAATTTACAATCAGAACACACAGCAAGCCAGTTCAGACCAGCTCATCTGTTGACTTTGGCCCCAGCTGAGCTCTCCGTCCTGCTCTGTGTGTGTGTGTGTCTGTGTGCTGTTGCCATTTGAGACTTGGGTGACTCGGCACAAAGCCCGGACAAGGGTAGGGTGAGCCTCTGTGAGGCAACCGCACACATGCACGTTCCATCTCTCTGTTATATACGCATATGCACAACGTTCTTTTTTGCACATAGGCAAAACATCCCCTAAACAAACGGCTGGAAATGCACATGAGCACATAACTTTTGGCCATAGATGAGTACTTTATAACAACAAACACACGCCACAAAAATCCTCATATATAGAGTTTGATACATATGCAGAAAATTCTGCACCCTGCCCACATCTAAACTCAGTTAGCGTGACCCTGGTTGATAATGTGCAGCCCTTGTGTATGTACATGTGTGTGTACGTGTATGTCACACTCAGGATGCTCTCCCACCCACAGTTCCCTTGGCTGGCCTCCACCTACCCCAAGCTCAGCGCGGTGCTGCTGCCTTGCCGCAGGGCTGAACACAGCTCACTGTGTGTCTGCCCCCTCACAGCCCCAGACTGTCCCGGCCAATGTGCTTCTGATTAGGTGGCTTAATTACAGCTGTAAAAACAATGTTGATATAAGCCTCAAAATTGCAGTGTGTCAGATACTATTAGCCAACCTTGGACTCCAGCCATTGTTATTCAACTCCTCCTGTGACCCTCCCCATCACTCCCTCCTTCCTTTTGGCTCCTCCCAAACTTTTACTCTTTAAACCTTATGTTTTTTCCCCTTCCCTTCACATTTTCGTTAGTCACAAGCTACAAACCATTTTCAAAGAAGGCTAATGACCAGCAAATAAACAGTACTCGTGTGCAGACTCACTTCGTTACAGCAAGGAAAGTTCTGTAGAATAGCAACATGTTATAATCATAGGACAATAAACGTAAAATAGAAGACAGGCATCCACTTTAGATGATCAAGTGTGAATTACACTTCATTTGTTTAATTGTTTTTTTTTAGCTGGGATGCCTGACCTTTTTTAGTGGTCTGTGGTCGTTCAAAATAAGGGCTCTGGCTCCACGGCAGAGTAAAAGGATATTCTATTAACAAACATTGCCAGGCGGTGAAAGCTTCCAGAGAGGAGGTCAGACAGTCTGGGACAGGACTTAGGGCTGTATGTTGGGCTTTTTGTGTTTCAGTGACAGTGACTAAGAAGCGGGAACGAAAGTGTGCCAGAAGTCTGGTCCAGGGAAAACTCGGCAACATCGTTGAGTGGAGGCAAGGAAGAAAAGCAAAGTAAAAACCTCAAGCATGCAATTCCTGGGTGGTCCCATCTTTGGACGGCTGCAAGAGAAAGTCCCCTTTTTTCATCTGGCTCCATTCTCGAGGCAACTTCAACCTCCTCCTCCTGAGAACCAGGTGTTGTGGAAGAATGACGGACATTCATCAGGCTTACTTATGGCTAATCAGCTGAGTTAAGACAACGGGCAGTAGGGAGACCAACAGGAATAGGAGGAATTTGACAAAACAGCAGCAGAGTGAACTCAAGGATATGCCAAGGGAGTGTTTCCAGACCCTACAGGCTTCCATGGTGGCCTGCCCTGTGGCTATCCCAGCTGCTGGCACTTCAAGGTTTCCCAAATGTGTAATGCCAGGGCACCAGAATCACACTAGTTTCAATCGGAGGACAGACGGAGACAAATGCATAGAAGCAAACTACCCAGTCCCGTATCGATTCTTGTGGACCGGCCAGGGTGTGTCTCTGCATTTCCCAGCCTTGAAAGGCCGTCTTGTCACTAAAGGTGGAGGCAATACAGTATGCCATCATTTGAATAATTGATGACTGATTCCTAAGTAATCAGTGTCCTCATAAGACAATGCATTCTCTCTCTCTGGCGGAGAGAGAGAGCTCGGCCTGTTTTTGTCCCGATGCCTTTAGAAGCAAAAAGGTAAAAGCTTTAATGCACTGAAGCCACTGGAAGTGCTGCCTCTGAAGGACTCCCCCTGGAATCAGCTGGGATGGTGCGTCTCTCCTTACGAGGGGGGGTATCAGAGTGGCCTTCCAGTAAAGGGAGTGAAACAAAGTAGGAGAGGAAGAGTCATTGAGTGTGTCAGTGTATAAAAGTGTGTGCATGCATTTAGTTGTGTATGTGCTGCACTGTATGTTTGTTTAGGTGGTGAGCATAAAAGTATCTGTGCTCATGTACAACTGCGTGTGTGTGTGTGTGTGTGTGTGTCTCAAGGAATGTACAGCCCCTTCCTCTAAACAGGAAAAGAGTCCAGTTAATAGCATCACCACCCTTTCCTACTCAAACAGGGCTGTGGCACAGCTATAAGAGGTTTAACTGTGAGACGATCTGATCGTGTTCTGAACCCTTTCGCAGTAATATCCACGCATCTGATTTCCTAAGATTTCCTCTAAAATTTGTTATTCACAAAGTAGCAGACAGGAGACATAAAATACTTATATCAAGCTGTTGTAAATCATTTAGATATGTGAACAAGGCAACAGAAAAAACATAACACAGACAGTTGTGGAAAAGACAAGCCAATAAGTCTACCGCTGCTTATCTAGACAATAGCGGGTAATTAGTGGGCCGTTGTGTTGTTTTTTCAGAAGATCGGGGCAGTGAGGTCGGGGCATCTGTGGCAGTAGGATTCTTACTGGGCCTGTGTGCATTTTCCATGTGGTTTCCTTGTAATACAAAGACACTCCTATCCAGTCACAGACCGATACAAACAAACTCACAGTCACAAAACACTGGAATTCCACTTTAACAAACCACAGCATAAACTCATTTTACTGAGAGTCTAGCCCGTGCATGTTCTCTGTAACCAGTGATTCACCTGTAGGATGTTTATGTTATGATTCACATGAGCTCAGGTTATTTTTTTAGGCACCAGTGTGTATCAGTATCAAAATTTGGCTTGTACCAAAAGCTTCAATAACATGCGTACTCAAAACTCTTGTGGAGTCCACTCCACAAATTATTAAATATATATATATATATATAAAATCAAAACTGGAATTATGAATTTGACTAAATGCCATAGGAGTGTTGTACAACTGTGTGTGTTAGGACGTTTAATACTGGAGAGTTTACCTTTTATTCATTAGAAATACCAATAATTCAGTGGTTTCAGCTTCTCAAAACCGAGGGTCGGCTGCTTTCCTTTGGTTTGGTCAGACAGAGCAAGACAGTAATGTATTATTTGGCATTTTTCTGATTTTTTATAAAACTAAACATCAGAAATAAAGAAATAAAAGCTGAACCTGTAATAAAAATCATCTTGGCCTTCATAGTTATACCATTTTGGTACTGAGTATTTCAGTAGCCAATTGTAGTCTCTTGTTACACCGTGTTTATACCAATTGCTAAATCTTAATGTATCAAACATAAAACTGTACATTTCTAGCTATATTACTGTTTTGTTAACAAATGAAATAACTGAGTCGCAAAGAAACTCTGGTGTGGCTGTGGTAAGTAAATGGAACTTGCAGTAAAAATGTGCACACACAATTCCATTTCATCTGCTGAAATGTGTGCAGGAATGCAGTAAGATCATTTCAATATCAAAGGCACATGTTCGCTTCATTTGCATTAAACAGGGGAGGGCGAAAGCATGTGGAGCTAAGAGGAGGTCCTTATCCCAATCAATCAAGACATGTTATTTGTGCAAAATCACATAATTTAAAAATGCACAAATATCATAACTTCTCAGAAATATCCAATTATGATTTCTTTTTATCCCTTAGCACATGCCTCTCCTGTTTTCATTATGTTGTGACAGTAAAGTGAAACATTATTTAATATTTAGTGATGAAACAGGCAAGAAACTCTCTCCTCTAACTCGTGCTACACAAATAAAATCGAGGAGACAGTGAGACTCTTGGAGAAATATGCTGAACGTGTCAGTGCTGCTGCTTGAATATGGCAAAATTGCTTATTTTCAGATTCAGCCACATCAAGCAGTGTTTTTTTTCTTGGCTGTTTGTGGAAGAGTTTGCATATTCATGGCCCGCCTGTTTTGAGTACCTGTCACTGAGCCCGTTATATAGCTTTCCCTGCCGTTCTATTCAGAATGGCTTCAGAGGCAAAACACTCCATCAGACTTAACACTGTCCAGCTGACACAGTCAGGCAGTAAAAATGACAGCCAATGGAGCACGCTCTAGCAAATGAACGGATATAATAAGCCACTGACACTGAGGTCACCTTCTGTCACTGCCTATGTATCCAATAATTCAAATGCCCATACCGTGATGTGGACCACACCCTATTGCTTTTAAATGCCGATAGAATCACACACTGACACAGACCATCACTTACATCCTCCCACTTTTCTTTTTTGGTTGGGTTAAATCCAGCAAAACCCCAGCCTGCCTCCCACATCAGCTGTAAAAGAGTGAGTGCAGAAAGGAGGAGCTGGTGAGCACCAGGCTACCTACCTCTCAGACAAGAGCAGCTATGGATTTATGACTTAAACTTGGCTAGTTAGAAGGTCAATACAATATTGAAATGCATGGGAATAATTCCCCTTCTGTGTGGACAGCTACCGTCATAGGTCTCAGGAATTAATAAATCAACTGGGTGAGTGTTTTTGATGCTATAAAAGTTCTTACTGACAGTGTCCAAAGTGGCTCTCTAAACCAGAATAGGTGTTTAATGGGAGATTAATCAGCACGACTATCATTCTTTTCATGTTGACACCTGCCATTGACAATGTATGTGCATGTAGGTATACATTGACTTTCCACTTGCAGATAGTATTGTGTAAGTGCTGTATGTTATCAATCCAGCTTCCTCCTCCCACACTATATGACTGCTGTGTTCCCCCTCCTCCCAACCCTTCCCTCTGCTCTACAGCCTCTGTACTTGGAGAGCTCTGCACAGTCCCCGTGGAATCTCCTGTGTCAGTACATTACCTTATAAGTGGAGGCACTGACTGTGGGGACTCTTTGATACACATGCACATACAGTGCAAGCATCTGAAAGTAAAGTGTGGGGGGGTGGGGGGGGGTTATGCAAAAGAAATATCTATACCCATACTGTGCAATAGATGACAGGCCTTCTTTTGGAATTGTGTGTGCAAGAAGGAACAAAACACTTCTTGATAAGGATGTGACACAGAGCAATCTTTCCCTGGAGCCAGCCGCTGAGCCCTGAACACTATCAGCAATCTGGGAAAGGCTCAGAGCACCACCGTAAAATGTAATCTTATGCTATCTGTGCAGCCTCACATTGGACATAATATGACTGACTGTATTAATTATACATTTCTTTTACTTTTTTGCATGAGAGTTTCCCCTTAAGGATGATAAAGTAATGTCCCCATCTTATGACAACAGTTGAAGCTTAATTAAAAAATGTTTACGTCAATCTTTCCATGTGTGGGTACTTTCAGTTCAGTGGACAGCACACCTGTAGTAGCAGGATATTGTCATCTACTAGCAATGAAGTGTCCTTAGACCTGAAGACATTAGGTTGTCATGACAATACACAGAGGTCAAACTTCAGCACTGAGTTTCTCTAAAGGCATCATAAATATTACATCCAATCTCCACACTTATTGGTAAAAAGGAATTATTTACTCGTTTTATGTTTTTCAGAGATTGAGGGGAAAAACAGACAAAAATCAGCGAGTGACTAATCGATTCCTCCCCCATTTATATTTAAAACTGTTGAAGAGAGGGGCGTTAGTTAGGTTCAAATAAATACTTTCTCTCTTAGATGTGGATGCGAGCTCAGACAGCAGTCAATGATATGTTTGAAATAAAAATAAATGAATCGGAGTGTTTTTGCTCTCAGTAAGACGAGAGCCCTAATGAGAGTGATCACAGATTGCCAAGACCAAGCACTTCAAACAAAGGGAGCTTGTTCTCTCATACATGACCAGAAAAATCCTTTAAAGATATTCTCTTTAAAGAAAATAAAACAAAGAGAGTGACAGAAAGATAGATAGTAGAGTTATATTGTCTAAAGAAGTAAGTCAGAACAGAACAATTACAACCTATTTGCTGTCTTTCTGGGAAATGGTCATAATTACATAATTTGTAAGTGTAAAAGTAGAGGAATTTAGAAAATCACGAACAATAATTTGCAGTAATTATGGGTCTCCCCTTGCTCTACTTACTCTGCAGTCTCACGCCGGTGAATGCACACTATATTCTAAATGCTTTAGCTGTCCATATTTAGATGAGTTGTGAATATAAACAAGTGAGTGAGTGAAAAGTCCTTCTTGGTCTATTTAAACCCTCCCCCGCAGGCAACAGTATTTACAAGGAAACGGTTATCATTTAGTCTCTGTTGCGGATCAAAATGTCAAGCTCCACAGAGAATCTGAGCAGTGCTGTTAGGGCCAAAAGTGCAGTTTTAGAGCCCCAGGATCTGAGAGAAAAAAAATGATTTGCAAATGCCCAAATATGTCTAATTGACCTGAAATATAGCCTGTGTGCAGGAAATGTTTGAAATCAATACGAAGAGCGAAAAGAATATCCTTGAAGGAACATTTCAGAGGATCACACCGCATGTCTTTCGAAGTAGCATTATGAAGTATGCAAGAATTATAAAAACAATCAAGAAGTCATGAAAGGTCATGTGAATTAAAATTACAGTGGTTGCAGCCAATTAGGAGAGTGTGAGGAACAGCAGTTTTTCACCTACCAGACCAGATTATATGAATATTCTGTGGACGTGAAAGCCATTTGTGAGCGAATCTACACATAATGTATTCCCTGTGTATTTGTTTATTGTGTGTGTTTAGTGGGGTAAATCAATAGGCAGTGTTCCCAGCCTTGATTGGATTCACAATTAGCTCCAGTAAGAGACTCCCTCACAGTGGGTATGTTAGATTCAGCACAGCCAACCAACCTGATTGTCTTTCTTTCACATCACTTGCCGCTCTACTTTGCCATACTCTCGCCTTGTGGGTAACAGTAAGAACTAGAGAGAAGTTCCTCTTGTGTGGCAGGCGTTCCGTGACAGCTCCAAGACGCTCTTTGACCTGAGAGGAAGGGAAAACAACATCAATGGTAATTCCCCTTCAAACACATTAACTGGGATGAACTGGGCCCCTCCGAGTCCCTCTGAGTGGACTTGCATTGATCGCAGAAATCCATGAATAAATTTAGCACTAATTGATTTTTTTTTTCCTCCTCAGAAAATAAATATCTAATTCTGGGCACAGGCAGTGAAGGTAGCAGATTGTACATCTGCCTTCCGTATTTTAAAAACTGTAGGAAACACATTTTGAGAACTACCTTAACAAGCTACAAAAGTATTCATTGTCCTCTCATACCTTGAGTTCCAGGAAGCCTGTTGTTTTCAGGGTAACCATTATTTTGTGACTTGACAGTACAAAAAAACAACAAAAAAAAAAAGTCCAATTGAGTTCGGTTGCTAAACAAATAGAATTCACTGTGTTAGGATTGCTGAAGCAACAAGCTCAGAAATTCAGAAAACTTTTAGCTGCCTACAGTGGGGATTAATTTTATAGCTGAAGGTTTTGGTGACAAAATGTGCATATGCAAGAGCTCTCTGTCCATTCACCCAGCTAAAAGGAAGAATCGCATAGTCAATAATGTGAAAAATAAGTCGTTAAAAAAAAAGGCCAAACAATAAGAGGGAGATTAAGTGTTCTCTCATAACAGCAAAATATTATAACGGTTTTATTCTAATTAATAGAAGATAGATGGTTTAAGCATATTTAATTCTATAAAGAATAATCCAATGTAATAAAACTCTAAGTGCCTTTGAAAAAAAAATCATGTTTGTGTATATAAGATTTTATTACATTTATGGAATTCTGAAAAATAAATAAGCAAATATAAAATTAGAAATTTTGAAGGCTAAATTTTAAGTAATCTCTAGACCCTAAACTATATCTCATCATGTTACAGGATATTTAAAGATACATTATTTACCCTGAGCAGGGCTGTGGTTTATGAGCAGTGCATTAGTCATTAGTTATACTATACATATACTATACTGATTGGAAACACTATGGAGCATGCAATTCACAGTTTAATCAACTGATTTTAAAGTTCAGACCGATCTTTCAGATACTGCGGTATTTTATTTTACATAAAATGTTTTGTCATAGTTTTTCAGATTGATAAAGCCAGAATTTCTGCTCAGCAAAATAAGATGCTTTTTTGAATGTTTGGTTGGCATGGTTTAATTCTTTAAAAAAAACAAAAAACAACACAACCACACAAATCAGACTTTGCAGTTCAATGTGGATGTCTGCTCTGTAAATAATAAATAATGACAACAATAATAATAATGCATATTAGAATAATATACTAATAAAACATACCACTTTGTGTATAATTACTGAAGCTCAACTTATTGTATATTTCAAGTTGTCAATTGAAACAGTCAGGGTGCTTATTGTTTGTGATGATTGAAGAGTCGGGAAGTTGCAGATTCAGGTATCATACTGCCACCTACTGGTGGAGTCTGTTCTCAAAGATGTTCAATCAGTCAGAGTGCACTCAAATCAGTTCCTTATGATTAAAATTAGTTGGTAATTTCAGGAAGAGTAAGTTCTACTTCAATGACATCTATGGAAATGAAATATTACATTTAGCTTTACTTCACATGATAGATAATATCCTCAGACATATGCATTAACTAGGAGAGTCAATGTCCCACGGGCACCCTGACTAAACATTGTGTCCCGGGCGCTTTGAAGCATATGTAGCAGAAGATGTGGTTATGGTCTATCAAGACTCCTTTTACTGACAAACCTCAATTGCTCAGTCGTGCAAAGAAAAAAGTGCTCCTGAAATGTTCCTTTTTGTTTGATGGATGAGTTGTTCATATAATGGCTGGGCATTACCTCTGCAAATAAACCAGACTTGACATCGCCCTGCGCTGGAACATCTGGGACGCCCCAGAGACAGGATCAAAGGCCGTGTGCATCCTTGGACTCTATCTGTGCCAAACATGCACAGTGAGCTCAAGAACAGCTATCCAGCACATTTCAGTCATCATCATCGGCACTGGTTTGTTAGTCATCAGCTATTTCTGTTTTATGCGCTACAGTCATATTCCTCAGTGTTTTCGTCATGGTAACAGCCGGGCTGAGAGCACTGCAACTAGACAATACAGCAAATCAATTTATGAGTTTATTATCCAACACCCAAATTATATCTTGAAGATGATGTAGAAAATCAAGCGCTACACTGACGGATCTTTTCCAACTGACACATCAGACAGAACAACATATCAACTATACTCTCTGCTGTGCTATACTATGGGGGCAGTGATTCAACAAAATCCACATTACTTGAGCTTTGTTTGGAGAGAGCCAGCCAACTGCATAACCTTAATTAGTCAAGCTGTATTCATTCAAGTGATTACAATGCTCGGCACAATAGCGAAGAGAAGCATCTGTCACTTAAACTCAAATGATTTCTCAATCTTTCCGTTCAGTGGAATACATTTATTCTGGGCCTACAACTTACACAGCTTTTCTTTGAGGAAATTCAGGAAAAGTACTCACTGAATACATTCCACCAGTACACTATGTAACATTTTGCAACATATTCTGATAATGATTGGGAGTCAAAAATCAATCAGCTGCAGCTAACAATTACTTTATTTTGTTGATTTATGGATGTCAAATTTTTTTCCATTAGAAAATGAATTAATAATTTCTGTTAACGCGTTTGTGTTCCACGAACAGTCTAAACCCCCAAAGATGATCAGAGATATCAGAGAAAATAAGCAAATTTTCACGTGAAGCTTGAACGAGAACATATTTCTTTTTTAAAGACTTAAACAGTTTCTTAAGTATTATAACTGTTAAGAAACTTCCCTATTATTGACTAATGAATTAATTTGCAATAATCCTGTTCACTATCCTCTGCTGGATATCCTCTGCTTAACTACATTTAAATGCAAAACCCAAAGCATATCTTTCTCATGACTTTTTTACCCAGGTTTATGAGTTTCATTGTGTTTGCCATTTCTAAATCTCCCCAGGGCTATGCATCTGCTGCTCTCCAGTGTGCACAACTGGGGAAAGAGGCAGGATGTCACATTTGTGAACTCGCCACGGTGGAGAGGAGGGAAAATGACGCAATCATCAGAAAAGTGGTTTGAGTGGTGAAGCTGGGGCCTTACGAGGGGCAGGTTGCAGGGATCGCCCGCACCTCGGCAGATGTGCCTCGGTGTCACTCTACATCTGCAGTCGAATGAATCACCCAACAGATGTTTAACGTCAAGGCCAGACTGTCACGCCCGCCAAACACACACAGCCAGCCATGCAAAGACATGCATACACACACACAGTGCAATTTATTACTACACCCCACTATGTTGAGGGGCTCCACAAAGGGTCACACCAAGGCACTGATGTTCACCTTGATGTGACTTTGACCAAAAATAAAAAAGTAAAGATTTTAGTCAGCCTATTGACTTTAAGTTTTGGGTAGGGAAAAAAAAAAACAATTTCTGTGATATGCACAAAATACACACAACACACTGACTGAAACGTAGTTCTGCTCAAACTCGCTGAGTCTCATAAAATGTTTCTACAGCATAACATGTTTTCAGAGACTCTTTTTGATCTCTGGCTTGTACCATCCAGAAACAGCCCGTCAATATTGAAAGATAGAAGGTATTTTAGATAACTCTGCGCTAGCATCCTACCCCATTGCTTTTTTGTGGGCCTTTTTTGATGGAATAAAAGACTTTTTGTCAAAACCCATTTTCAGCAAAAAAACAAATGTGGCTCCTTAGCACAGATGTAATTTTTAATCACCTCTTTGCTTTAGGGCTTGTTTTAAGACTTGTTTTGTGTCGGAGATGACGAAATGCAACACTACTACAATAAAGTGTGAATGCTATAAAACAGATGTTGTCAATGTTTGTAATGTCACACTGCTGCAATCTGCACACCTCATTTCCATATGTGAGATTTCATGACAAGAGTTATAATAACACAAGAATTAACTGGAATTCTATTTGTTACATTTAAAATTAAGATTCATTTCCCCTCAGGCAGGCTTTTCATCTGAGGTGAATGATCACTCAAGGATTTGTCCGATCTTCTCACAGAAGCTATTTTTTCTTTTTTCCTTCCAAGTGTGCTTTGGTACCAAGAACATTTGAGAATCACTGTGTTAAGAGAAGAGCAATTGAAGGTAAGGACCTTTTAAGAAAGAGTTGCTGGATCTTTGAGAACATTCTTGAGGCCCTTTTCCCCTCTTTTGGAGAAGCCCAGGCAGATAAAAGGAAACACTCGGGTGGATTAAAGTGTTCAGAATGTATCAGCATCAAACCACTAGAGTTTTTGCCCTCTACATTTTTTCAAACACAGTCAATAGATCTAAATATTTTACTGTGCCCTGGCCGATTTATTGTTTGATGTTTAAAAACTTGTGTGGAATGAAAGAAAATTCATTAAAGGAGGAGGCCCCAGAACGAGGCCCTACGATCAGCTTTGAAAGTCTAGTTTAACTGGGATATTGATCATTCTCTTTCTTCTGCGACAAAGGCCACCAGGGACGCTGGAGGTGTCGGTGGATGAAGGCGCGCTGCCAATAACTCTAGACGTCTGTGTATACACTGCAGGTGAGTCTGGGAAATACACTACTGACATTGAAAAGCCAATAACTTAAAAATGACCAAACAAACATCACATTCTTGAGTTCTCGTTGGTCAAAGATAAGATGCAGTGTGCATTCTGGTTTAGATGCACCAATGTGATATTGAGGGTTTCCGACTTTTAACGTTAAGGTGGATTTTAGTCATTGTAATGCTAATGGCAAAATACTGGACGTTCAACTTGTCTAATCTACAGGTGTGGCTATGATGGACATGGCTTAAAACTTCTCTGCACTATTTTAAAAACCATACACTCATAAAAGTAGAACTAAAAAGTGAAGCCTCATCTGGCAAAAAGGGCTCTGCACAAGTTACAGATGCAGTAGACATTCAGAAATGTTGCTGATGAGATGAGAAATCTGATTTTAGAGAAAATCTGCACAGAAAAACAAAACGTCATATGTTCAAATTACTCAAGCTCAGTTCAGCCATAAAAGATAACTGTAATTCTGGCAATTGTGTCAACATCAGGAGACAGACTAATCACGGCATAACGACCTAAATGTTTGGAATATGCATAGCACAGATCCCTGGCCTGCAAAACATTACCCAATCAGGAATTGAAAGCTGACGAAAATATGTTAATAGAGGCTATTGACAGTAGATTGATCGTCTACAAGGCACATTTTATGACATATTACTAAAGTATTAGCAACAGTTTAAAAAAAATTCCTGTAAGCCTGCAGGCCCATTTCGCTTAAATCTCTAACAAAAAGTCAACTTAAAATATGTAAATATGTAAATATGTATGCCATATTATCATATTGATGATGATTATAAAGTAAAAATTTGTAACCATAACATAATAGGGAGATATATTTGTGCATATTGTAAAAAAACTCACTGTCAATACAGTAAATAATTTGTTTTTATATTCAGCATATACACTGATCAGGCATAACATTATGACCACCTGCACAATTTAATGCAAACCAATACAGATGCTCTCCCATGAAGTCTATGTTTATTCTTTGTTTATTATTGAGGTGGGGTACTGAGTGGGTAGTGGAGTCATACTGGAGTGCATATTAAGAAGAGGTGGTCCTAATGTTTTGGCCACCATTTTTAAAATGAACATTCTTTATAAGAATTACTTGACCCTATGATGGCTCTCTTTCTAGGCCACGGAGAACCGCCACCAAATTAAAAGAGTTTACAAAATATAACTGTATTAAATATACTGTATATTGCATAACAGTCTTCAAATTTCAAGTGTATTTCAAGGACCAAACAATTGGCAGTATTTTTTGGATCACATTGCATTTGTATTACATTAACGTGTTACAACTAAAAAAATGCTTCCTCAATATAACATAATGCAATATAAGAAATGCCTGTTCTTGAGATCAGCTATATAAAAAGCAGTTGTGTTTGTCTTTTTGTACAAAATGATCTTTCTTTAAATCTTCAAATGCACTGAGTTTTTGGCACAGCTGTGACCATGCAACATGGCCAGTTTAAAATAAATAAATAAATAAAATCACATCCTGCCTTTCTAGGCTTCAATTACTGATTTACATCTGATTTATTTTTTTTTGCTCCAATTTTGGTTCTGAGCAAAACATGTGTGTTTCAGTTTAGCAGCAAATGCTTCATGACATCTTCCACAATTTGAACTGCACAGACTTTTTAGCTTCTGTATGTTGATAACTGTTCAGCAGCATTTTCCTCTCGGTCTTTCCTGATTAGCTGTCCCTCCCTTTGCCTTATCTAACATATAGGTTATAAAGTGGGGTTACCAGTGTGCAGCTGAATAAGGAACACTCAGTAAATAAATACACTGACCAGAAATAAAAAAGGTTCTTGCATTTAAATGCAGGAAGGCAGGCAAAGCTTTTGGGACATCAACTCCCTGGACCAGGTCAAACTGCTCCCTCACTGTGAATGCTGGTTTCTTCCATGACACATAGAGAAGCTGAATAAAGATAGGAGTTTGAGGTAGATCAGTATCTCTGTAGTTAGAATGTTTGGCCCAGCAAAATCAGGATCTTAAACTACATAAGATATGGCAATAACTCTTAACATCATAAACTACTGAACTGCAGGCAAATGTGTTGTGGGCACTGGGGAAATAACTCCTACAATACCACTTTGCTGCTACTGAGCATGCAACACTTTGGCATATTATACCTTTGAGAAAAACATTTGCAGAAGAGAGACTGAAATGTTATGATTACTCTGTTTTCCATGAAAACATTCATATATATTTCATTATATTTAAATTATGAAAACATGCAATAAGTTAAAAAAATAAAAACAAGAACAAGTTGCTGGCAGAATTAGCACAATACTGATAATGCAATCAGAAATATTCATGTGATTTGGTTTACAAATCTTTATTTAGTTTTTTCCACTGAATTTACTTTTGTTTAGTCATTTTAGTTTAGTTTTGTTTCCTCAGTGCATCAGAGAAAATGTCTAACAGCTCTCTGTCCTTCTTTTCAAGTGTGTACAGTAAATCCCTTGAAAAGACACACAGGACACAGCAGGAGGGGAGGTGTGAGGTTCTCTCTTTTTATTGACTGACACGGCTGATGAGGGCCCATCCTGCACTTTGGCAGGAGGGTAGGCAAGCATGCAGAGGTGGCGCCCACCAGGGTGCAAGGAGGGGACGACATGGTCGTCCTTCATAGATATTCCATGCGTGGCTTTACCCTCAGCTGCCCTGTCAAGGTCTGTGTAAGCCCCTCCGAAGGGGCTGAGACAGGGTCATGGATGACACCCGCCTCTATGCCAGACGTGACAGCACAGCTGGGCCGCTTAATGACAGAGGAGCCTAGCCCAGCACACACCTGCCCATCCTGGGCAGGGCAGGGGACCTCAAGGGGAGAAATAAGAGCCGCTGCCACGTTCGATGGGCAGATGTTCTACAGAGGAGACAGCAGAGACAGCTGCACTACAGGGACCCCTCCGTTTCTCTCTTCTCTCCAGTAATTGAAAATCATGTAAAAGGTCAACTGTGTGATACTGGCTGTCCCTCTCTGCAAATTGTTCCTTACAGTCAGAACATGACAAAAGCAACACTGACTGGATGACAGCTTTTGCCTCAATTACTGCCTATTTAGCTATGGATGTTCATGTAATGGCAATACATGTAATCATTCCCAGTGAATAAATCTGCATATACAAAGAGATACAAGCCATCTGCTGGAGGCCATGGACAGGGGGCCCCTATGAGAAACCTAATCATTGGGTATACTACACAGACACTGTTATGACATTTGGACACCAAATGAAGCAGGCTGCAAATAACATTCATTCCAAATTCAACTTTGCTGAACAGCAGGCCAACAGCCTCTGTGTAAAGACTCCACTGTGGTACAGAGGGCCAGTGCCTGTCCTGAATACTGACACAGAGTGACCCTCTCTACGGGTTTCACTCTGATGAGAAGCGGCAAGGTTCTAACCTCCACAGGATTGCTCTCTGTTTGTGGTTGTCTTAAACAGAACCAGCTACAGAACTGTCACACACCATCAGCCTCTCTGGGATTCAGTACAGATTTACAGACCTTCATAGAGAGTGTGTGCAACGTTCAAAATAGACAAGGAAGGCTCATCAAGTAACACTAACAGGGAAATGAGATAAACTTTGGCCACTTTTGCGTGAAATTTGGTTGTTGACTCTCGAGCACTAGAATCTTGGCAACATGGATTAAAAGTTGCTTTTTAACTTGACCTAGATAATTTTAATAAAGTTTTATGTGAAACGGAAAAGGCACAAATGATTTTGGTGCTCAGAAATTTAAATACAGTAAAGAGTGTGTCAGTGTTAGACAAGGAACGGCCTATACAAATGTGACATCTCATCACATACATTATTCAATCATTTAAATGCTTAAAACATTGTTGCTTTTAATGAGGAACATGTTAGGGTTCAACCACAAACATGTGGTTTGGGGGGGAGCTCTTTACATTTCTTGACAAAAACAAGTGCTGTGACTTGAGTACCAGCACAAACAGGAAGGAAACAATATATTCCATAAACTCCTCCAAATGAGAATGTTATCAACAACACTTGTGTCTGCAGGAAAACAAAGTGAAGCTCTTTGAGATGCATGTTTCTGGTTTGACTGACTGTAGGTCTTTGCCAATAACAATGTTATCCGCAATCATGATCCAAACCACATACCCTTGGCACAGCTCACTGTCACAAATTATGTTTTGATTCTGACCCAATACAACAGCTTCCTGTCTGGTGCTGTTTTCTCTTACTGTCTGTTTTATTATCTTGAAACGAATGCAAACTAAAGGATGCTTTTTTTTTTTTGCTACACGAAGGATATTTAATAACATATCAAAAGTTTTGGAGGTTGCAGATGACAAACTTGGAGAAAATACATACTAACCAAAAAACAATGACTAGATAAAGTAACACAATCTGTGCTCCTTAAACACAATGAAAACCTTCCTGTTCAATCACAGACTTTAATCCTAATTGTCTCATGTCTAAAAACAAAAAACAAATACATATAACAGTCACTCCCTCCAGGAATTTATGATGTTGCAATTGCAACAATTATTTAAAACAACCCTATGAATTATGTGCAACCTTTCAATTTAAAACCATAAAAATCATAACGGAATTGCAACATTCATCGCAATTTCGTTTAAAAAGACTGTCACAAAATCAGGGATTTTAGGTTGCAACAATCACAGAAAAGGTCTAGAAAATCCTGGAGGGTTTCAACAGTTATTTTTAATCACTCCTACAACCACTGGGCCTCTCAATTTAAAAATTGAGCCTGCCTGTATATGTGTGCAGGCCACTTGTATGAGAGCGTAACAGTACAGCGGCATGTGTGTAGCACACCAGAATGCACATTTCAAAGGCAAGACAGCTCCTGGGCTTGCTGAACTTTTGCTTGTTATCAGGAGCTGAGAGTGAAATGGAGAGAATTGATCTTTTGTCTACTGGAGGTGCACTCCCTTGGGCTGGGCCGTTCGCTTGCTCACTCGCTTGGCTGCCATGCAGAGGGCTTTCTTTCTCATCCTCTCCCCTCACCACCACCACCACCCCCTCATCTCCCCCCTCCCCATCTTCGTTCACTCTCTCTCCCTCTCTGTCTCTGCATGGCGGTTGCCTCTCATCCAGCTGACACTTGTCCTGCCGATACGGGGAGAGATGTGCGCAGAGCTGCTTACACCAGGATTAATCTTCCTCCTTTTCCCCATAAGCTCCATATCACGTTCCTAGAGACACTGAAAGAGACAACGAATGGGCGAGGAGATGGCGATAAAGGCTTGAGAAGGCGGCCAGGGTGGAAGAGAGGCAAGGGAGGAGATTGTCAACTCAAGCTAACAATGGTTAGGGCAGTAAAGAAACAGAAAACAAAGCTGACAGTTTTATTGGTGGTAGTAGATGGACGTTCCCTCGTTTTTGCTAAATTGTTGCTCACAGTGACACCACAACAACAACAACAACTAGATTTTCTAATGCCTACAACAGTTATTTTTCCATGAACATGTTTCAAATTATCTACTGTTTGTTACAGAGAAGTGCATGTTACGGGATTACATGAGGTTACAGGATTCTGCCAAAACCTCAAAGTGTGTCTGATTAAAAGCCACCACAACACATTTTTGCACGAGAAATGCGTCCGAGTCAAACTGGTAGATTACTGTGCCCACAAAATCATTTTGAGGGCACACTTAACACACATGAAAGCAGCTAATTTTAGCAATGTTTGCTTATTTTTTTTCCCCTCATCCTTCCTAAATAAAAAGTTTCTCCACTGTAGGCAAATGTTTAACCATGCTGATTATACACCAATTAGCCAAAACATTAAACCCACCTGAGGGGTTCTGGGCCAGGGTTAGCATGGACACACTAATCACTCTACAGCTACAGTACCCAATCCTGAACCCAGCAAGTTGCGCTGGTGACACCTGTCGATCATAGCCAGCAATCCATTTTCCCATGCTGACTCCTGTCCCCAACAGAAAAATAAATAAATAAATAAATAAAAAAGACTAAGTGGTATTAATGTCTAATTAGTGTACATTTTTAAGAAATCAAATAAAATAAAAAAAAACCCTAAATACATATGTTTAACTAAACTTCTAATTGTTTAGTCAATGATCATTTTTTTGGCATGATACTTGTTACTACTTTATATCACAGCTGAGTCACCATGTTTTACTGGAGTAAGAAATAATGAGAAACCTCCATTTACCTACCTGATTAGCTTGTATATATTATGTCTGCTGGCTACACAGAATAAAAAAAAAAAAAGAAAAGTGAACTGTATCTGCGGTACATTTCAACTACATAATGATTGCTATATGGCAATTCTCCTGATATAATAATAAAATTTATTCTGTACATATTCAGGTGCAGTGCCGGTCCAAGCCCAGTAGACATTGGGAGGGTTGCGTCAGGAGGGGCATCCGGCGTAAAAACTGTGCCAAATCAACATGCGGACAATGATCCGCTGGGGCGACCCTGAACTCACGGGATAACCAGACAGGACAAAAATAAATAAATTCTGTACATATTCAGAATAGGTCGAAATATTAAGCTTTACACACACGAATTAAAGGCCACATCGTACAAAGATCCACATGTATTCTACAAGTTACTTAATGGATTAATTAATTTCAAGCACATTTAGTTGTTTTTGCTGCTGTAATCCTACACTCAAGAGTAAAATGGAAATTCCTAAAGTAATATTTTCACTTATTATGTATTGATTTGTGTGACGTTTTTTGTTCCACTGATAAATGTCAATATAATAAAATAAGAGAATTGTTATGCCCAACCGTCTAAACTGAAATGCTGAATAGTTCAAATTGTTTTGATTAAAACGTTTGCTGGTCAAAACATTTTACCTTTTTAGCACCAGCTTTATAATATAAAGAAAAACTGTGGGGTTTTTTTACCTCTACTAAGCCTAAAAAATAACTATTCATTTGTCCCCTGACAGAGTTAGCAATTAAATAATCTACAAATGTTAATTTAATATAAATTTGGACTCGTAATCAGACTAAAAATCAAAGTTGTATACTAATAAATAACATTTACAAAAATTTTTTATTTAATATGTTGAATAAAACGTTTCAATATGTTGAACGAAGTTCAATACTCATACAGTAAAGGATGTATCCTCACTGGCTGCAGGGTTTGTGTGGTGCCATCAGGGGTAACAGGGGATCTTGGCATTTATTAGTATGTTACTGGCATCATGTTGCAAGCTGGGGAAAATGGCTCAGGGTTTTTGGGAAGTCAGGGTCAGGTCTAATAGTAAATATGAAGATTTGCCGGCTAACCAATTTCAGGGGTTTGGATGGCCCCACACCCATATCATCTAAGAGCAACATAGAGCATGGCAGCATGGTGCAGGAGCAAAGATGAATCAAGTTTAATAACAAAGGGTTCTAATTGCCCCACACAACCCTGCACCCCCACCTAAGAGCTGAACTCTAATTACGGTGAGAACACTGTGCACTGTCACCCAATATTAAGTTGTTGAAGAGTGGGCCGAGATAATCGATAAACACTTTAATCGTGGAGGGGGGAGGGAGAGGACATAGAGAAAAGAGCGAATGAAAAAATAAAAAATAAAAAAATAAGATATGCCTTCCGTTCAGTGAGAACCATGAGCACCCAAAGCCCTTCTGGCTCATGAGAATGCCATTGGGACGGTCAAAGAATGATTGCAGAGCAATAATCCTGAGCACACCTCCCCAGCACCTTTACAAAAACACACACACATACATTTCTGTGAGTGTTTGGCACAATCAAGAGCCCCACCTTCCCCATGGGCTGCCTGAGCACCCGTGCGTCTGAGAGGAAAGGTGAACACGGTCACCCTAATTACAGGGGCCCCAGCTCTCTCACACACTAACACACACTCACCAGGCATAACTAAAGACAGGCCAATTAGGGCGAGAGAGAGATAAGGAAAGTTTTATTTGTATACTAATTAAGCCCCTGATGAAATTCAAAAGGGACCTGGTGAAGGGGATTGGGGGAGGGAGCAGACCAGTAATTGTGTGTTTGAGAAAAGGTTGCTTTAGGTGCGGTTATCTGAGAAGCACAGCCTTGAGATAGTTGCCCCCTAATCCCATGCTGAGCCCTGGCACTGCACTGCAAGGTCTCTCATAATTTGATCTCTTACATATGAAATGGCAGGCTCTGACAGCGAGATAATCAGCAGCCTTTATTGTCTATTTGCTCCTCGTTTCGGTGAAACATAAAAGAAGATGTCATGCCAGCGAGGCTTATTTTCTTGTTCTTTTAGCTTTAGTTAGAGCTTAAAGAAGTCTCAACACACATAGAAAAAAACCCACAAGCTTATTTGTTAAAATATTTAGCAATGCTAATATTTAGCAATGTGCTTGCAGATACAGGAGGCAAAAATAAGAAGTTATCACATCTGACCACGGAAGTATAAGGTGTGTATATAAAGTTCATTATCATGAATAGACCCTTTTCCAAGTAGAGAGTGCTCTAGATTTGTTTGGGTTTATAAAAGAACAAAAGTCCAAAATGTAAACGAATAAAAATGACCCCTGGCCCCTACATTAAATTAGCATAAGCAGTTGTCAAATTCTTGCCATTTCTACAGTAAACCTTAAAAACTCCAAGAAAACATATCAAAATTTTAAAAAAGCTTTAAACTAAGTATTACTGTAAGGCTACATTTAAAATAATTGTCATCGAATTTATTTAATAAGTCTAAATTACCTTTTTGTTTTGTATGCATAAATAGTGCAGAAAATAATAATGTTTACAGCACTGAGGTAAATGTTTGTAGTTAGCTAGCTAACACTGTGCACTGCCATCACTGCGGGAACATTAATCATTGCGCTGCGTCCATTTTTTAACATCTCCTCAGTTAAATACAACCTGAATTAATTTACATAGTCCCACACTACTGATAAAATAATTTCATCACCTTCCTCCTAGTTTCCGAAAGTATGCTAAGTAATGCTAACGAGAGGTGTCTAACGTGACAGTGGAAGCTTTTGCGCGCCGGCTAACACTTTTTGGGAACGAGCTAAAAATGCTCTGCGTTCAAATCGCTTACCTGTCCAGCAAACACGTTGTCATTTCCATGTCAGCAACAAGTGCGAAGCTGCTTCTACCCCTCAGATCTAACGCCAATGTCCCCCTGCATCTGAAGAAACAGTAAACGAGCATCAATCGCGGGTAACGTTGTTGTTATTATTAGTATTATTTCCGGTGTCCCGGATGTCTTGTTACTGCCACCTGCGTTGCCAGATTTGACTGATAGAAGGTAGCCCAGAAGTAATTAGTTTCAAATTAATATCATTGTATTTAAATGAAATGGCCATGCTAGTTCTTGTTGAAACTGTTACATACCGTAAGACACGTGACAAAAAAACAAAAATGTAACTTAAAATTGTGAAATAATCAAGCCTGTGACCAAAATGCAAGAAATGCACTGCTTAGTTTTTACACATTGATTTGTGTGATTATTATTCCTTATTATTTCTGTATTATGAGAAGATTTCTCATTATGTAGGCATGTGAGTGGTATCAAGATTCCACAAAAGTCCCACGAGGAAAGATCTCAGTTTGGGGAAATTTAAAGACTTCACAGCTTGCTTGGCATCATCTCACTAGCTCCAACACAGTAACCCGTTGTTACTTCAGTCTTGGATAACAGAGCATTTACTATTCTTGCCCTTTTGCAATTTCTCACTATAACTGTACAATATGTCACCTAGTTAGTTAGTTTTATTTTAAGAAATCATTGATAGGTTTCATTAAATAAATATGAATAAATAACTTCCATATCTGTTGACAAGAAACAAATCCCATGGTGGCCCATCTACTTCAGCCATCTTAAGTCATCATCATTAGGAGTCCATCTTAAAGCAGTTCTGGACAGATCAACTTGGCTTTCAGCCACTTCATCAGAAGCAGCATTTTATTCCTTATTAGAGATTAGCTTCACAGAGACCCCCTGTGACGTGTTGTCACAGTAAGCCATGTTGGGCTGGGTATCAAAGTGGGTCCCCCACCGAGCCTTAGCAGAGCCCCCTCTTTACTGGCCTCATAAAGCAGACCACATGAGGCAGGATCTTCAAAAAGTGAGGCAAACTGCAAGATTTGACAGTTCGCAGCAGGCGAGTCTGTTGCTCATTTTTGATACCAATTCTTCACTGATTCTCAACCATTTTGCAAAATTTTGTTTCAGACTGAATTTGCCAACTAGCAGATGAAAAAATTAATGATGTAATAATTCAAGCCCATATTCTTAGTGTGTGCGTTATACTGTATGATGTTGAGTGATAAAGGGAATAAGATATGACCCCTTTCAGTGAGCTGAAGACACACGCATTCATACCAATGCAGTAGCCTATCTTTTACACTTGTGGCTTATAAAGGATGAACCACAAGATATTGTCTCAGCACATATTAAAATTCAGACATCGAATGTTGTTTTCAGACAGACATTGAGGACTGAAATATTCCCACTGTCACATCATACCATACACTTTTAATATCAATACATCATTTATATTTTATATTACAGTCCAGTGAGAAAAATAGTTTGCAACACTCTCGATTTCTATTGACTCTCCATAGTCCAATTAGTTATAGAAAATTTGGTTCAGAAGAAGACAGACTGCGCTGTAAAACTGACTAATAAAGATTTAAAAGACTGATAGCATTTTTAGCTATGACCATTTGTGCTTTGTGGATTCACTTGCCAGAGAGAGGCATTGGGGGAAGATTTGAATAATTCATCCAAGTTAAACCCATTAAGAATATCCATGTGGACACTTTTTTGATGTTAAAGACAGCGTATGATCTCAGGGTGCTTTCAAACTATATCTGCCTTTACTTATGGTGTCTGTTTTCCCCTGAAGCGACAAAGATCAACTGGCCCCTGTGTTTATTCTGCAAAAGTGTACAGTACAGATGTCTTTGGCAGCATTTTACAGCTCTGCCTGTAGCCTGTGTAAGGTCTCACCAAAGCCAGAGTATGACAAGTTATTCAGTACACCTATCACAAAATGTTTTTTATGAAACAAACTGAAGCATGGAAGAGTTCTTTCTGTCAAATGACTTTGAGTCATCAGTTCAAAACTTTGATTAATATCCTACTTTTACCTCAAAAGTTTATCAGCTTGACGAGAGTATCACTTGAAAAAAAAACCCATGAGAGAATTGGCTCTTTCTACTTTTTTATTAATTCATATGAAATTAATGTTGTTTACTGATTTTCTGCAAACACATCAGTCCAATCTTCATCCATCTGATAGGTTTTCCCTCTTGAATTTCACAAAAATATTTAGAGGTGATGCAAACCCCAGCAACAACTACAGGGTCAAAACAGGGTTGTGAGATCTCAGAGAAACACAAATCATCAAAAAATCTCCCAGGGTACTCCACTGTGAGTGCCAGACAAAGAACATGCATGTGAGCATTTGAATGAAAGGTGAATCAACACATTGCTTGTCATGGATCACAAAGAAAAAACATCCAGCTATCGCCTCATAGAACATACAAGGTGTCAGAGCCCCATAGTTTTTGCCCAGTGGTCGCTTCAACTTTGATAGTACAGGACGTATCTCAGCCCGCCAACAGTGAGAGTGAGAACACAGTGAGGCAGTAGGTATGGTGTGTGAAGCAGGTAAGGCAGAAGCTCACCTCTGGGGGGTGACGATTTCTCAAAACGCAAACACAGCACTTTGCTCTTAGGCAGGACTTCTGGAGGAGTGTACTTTTGGTTCCCTGACTCCCCATGTGAGCCTCTGCAAAGTCCCCCCCAAAAAACCTATAAGCTACAAATCACAGCTAGTCAGGCATGTAGCAGAGTGGTAGAATCGGTCCTTGTTCACAAATTCCTGGCTGTGAGATGAATTCACAAGGGATTAAAGCGCGACAGAGCCAAACCTTGTGACCTCGCAGTGATTCCTTCAGTGGTTATTAGCCAGGGGCCACTGAGGAGGGCTCTGGAGAGCTTCCACACAAGAGCGACAGGCCCTGTACAGAAAAACTGCCAGAGAAGCACAATAAAGATAATTAGCAATGAGACCACTAGCTGCCCGTAGCCTCACCACCAGCAGCCCTGTATCCCCTGGATATCTCACCCCCTTTCTCCTCCAACTGTGCTTTACTCATCCCCTCTGTTTCCTCTCTTCTATTCAAACCTGTTCTGTACACTGTCTGTTAGACCAATAAGCATCTCATACATGGAGAGTGGTGATGTAACCAGTTATTGGACATTTTTACATGTTAGTGTTAAAAGAATAGTTCATTTATATTGTTTTTTGTGACCTCTTAGCTTGTCTCTGTGCTGTTGTAACATTTTCCTTCCAGGATCAATAATATATCATATTATATTTTTAATCTAAAATATGAAGCTGGAGCTAGATTAGCCAGTAGCATAAAGATGTAAAAACCACAACTTTTCATTTTTACATTTTAGATTCTGTATGACTTAAAGACACTAAACAATACCTGGTAATTCACAAGCTTTAGAGGTGCTAGTAGGTGAATTATTATTATTATCATTGGCTAGAGCCAGGCTGACTTTAGTTTTACCAGACATGAGAGTGCTGTCAATCTTCTCATCCAGCTCTCAGCAAGAAAGCAAAAAAGCAAATGTCCTAAAATGTCAAACTCTTACTTGAAGCTGAAAATTAAAGTGTGCAGTATTACAGTTTGAACATCAACTATTAAAATCCAGGCCTCAACAGTGAACTGAAGTAGGAAGCAGAGGATAACATCAGTAAAACAAAAAGCAAGGCAGTCTGGTGTTTAGGAACCCATTACTAGACCCACGACACTCCACCGTTATCCCAGCCCTTCAGCCATTGTACTTCTGTCTGAAAACAAGGTAGTGTAATTTAGAATGCATTTCAGGGCAATTAAAATTTCTCAGGCACAATTACTTATTCCCCCAGTGGGGCTGCCTCAATCACTCTATGTGTGTAATGGGTTTACGGCCTTGACGCGGCAAACATGTCCTGCCTATCTGCCTCGTGCTCTTCTCAAGGCTGTGGTTATTAATTGTGGCTAAAGTTGATAAATAAAATCACCAGTGCTCTTAATGCTAATTAGTGTTTGAGATAATATTTATGATTTCATAAGCACATATTTCTCCAAAGGCTCAGGCATTGTGCCCCCTATCCATCGGTCATAGGCTGTCTTGGATGTAATCTATCTTTGGGGAGTCGAGAGGCCGAAACAGGGGCCAGAGGAAACACAGGCAGTAAATACTAATAGTACTTAGTGGGTACTTTGGGAGGAGGAGTATTTCAGGCTATTTATTGAGCTGGGCTACTAGGGCAAAGATACGGCTTTTATAGAGGGAAATATATGATAAATAAAATTGTCCTTCAAAATGGAAAACAATCAGTGCTGTGTGTAAGATTTACTGATTAAATATACACTAACCGGCTGCTTCATAGCTGCACACCTATGCAAACTAATCAGTATGTGCCACAGTCTGTGTACAGCTCTATGGAACTAATGGCCAGTTTGTTGTTAAAACTTCCTTAGACACATTAAAATTATATGTTCATTGCTAGGTGTGGTGTTGTACTGGATTACACGGAACCCCTCCACCCAATTAAACACCTCTTCCTGACAGTGCCTATCAAACCTGGACATTGTGAAGATTAATATTAAGATTTAAGAAAATAAAAGTAAATCATGACAGGTAAGAGCTGTAAGGTTGATGTCAATGTTTTTAACAAATAGCCTCTTATTTGTATTCTTGGCAGGATGCAGAGTACCATGACTTTGGTTGCTCCACATGCACCTTCCATTCATTGCCACTCCATCTACCTGTGCTACCAAATGCTAAATAAAACCCACAATTTTATTTGTTTTGTTTCCATTTTCCATCATTTTTATCCTTTACAGAACGCCTTTTTATAGCCTGATCTATTGTGGCTCTCCAGTTCTTTGTAGCCTGCAGTGTGGTGCTGAGATGATCTTGACAGGAATCGCTTCCTCTCACTTGCTTGGCGCACAGGCATTGAGAAGCACTTGAGCTGCTTTTTTAACATCACAACATGCTGGTGCCAGTGGCTCACTGGTCTGACTATTGATCCAAGTCACCACATCAAGGTGAGCATCAGTGCTGCAGAGTCCATTGTGGGACCTCATCCTGAAAGAGCAGAGCTGTCCACAGCTCTAGGCGATGCCCGAAAGAGTGACAAGTACTGAAACCACTTCAAGGGGGCTAACAGTGCCCTCAGCCCTTTCTAGTCCCTGCTTCAAAGCAAAGAGCAGCCTCTGGCAGTTCACCCCCTCCTTTATCTCCCTCCCTTTCTCCCTCTCTCTATGGTCCTGTGGGGTAGCCGGTCCTATTCTCCTCTCCCAGGGCCGTCAATGTCAAGGCATGACTGAGTCCAGTCAAAGCTAGTTGTCTCCCCCCCCTTCAACATACACACACTTGTTTTTTTTTTAGCTTTCTTCCTTTAAGTTTTGTCTTTCCCTCTGATGCACAGGTCCCATCTCCTCTGCATGACTGGCCCTCACTGACAAGTGGAAATCACAATGATCCTACTGGCAAAAGATGGAGAGTGAAGAAGAGTGAAGAAGACTTCAGAAATGTGTACCCTACAGCTATCAATGTCCTGAACTTAAGAATGAAGACACCACGTACATCTTCTACACTATATACCATAAAAACTAGTGAAAACATGTTCACAAAAAATTTAAAGGGGGGTTAGAAAAAAAGGTTTCCTGCATGGTGATTTTTTTGACTTTCTAAGATAAATAAGTGATAGAAAAGAGGGAAGAGAGGGAGCTTTACTTTGCCAAAGGGGACCTTGGGTTTTGCCCTGTGGGCATGGCAGCTTTCATTTTCCTCTTTCCTCCGTTCATATTCCCAGCCGGTTTCCAGACTTATGATTGAGTTTCACATATTGGAGTTATATCTGGCAGCCAGACTTGTTTATCTGCTGCGGCTGATAACTGTACTGGCCCGAGTATGAAGCAGAAAGCGAGGGGTGGGAGACAGAGGGTGGGAGGGAGACACAGAGAGACAGACCGCTCTAATATTCTCATCTCCTCCAGTCTTTTCTCATTGATTTAGCATGTCTTCATCAACAGTCTGACCCAGGTACGGCTTTTTTTTTCTTTATCTCAAATTCCAGCTTAGACCTCTATAGTCTTGACGGGAGCACTTGCCAAGTGTGTGTCAGTCAAAGCAACCCAAATAGGACTAAACAAGACCAAGAGTATAATTTGCAGGGACATATGGACGCCTTTTTTTTCCCAAATGTTTTAGTATATTTTTAATTACAGTGCTCCATTTCATAAGTGTATTGTTTCAAAGGTCAACAAGCATCCCAGAATCTACTACTATAACTACATGCAGACATTTTAGTTGAGGATCTATCCCAGGTCAGTAGGATGAAATGAGAGGCAAGTCCATTAACAGGAGAGTAGTAGTGGGTGATAGGGGGCAGCATACCTTTTCGTTAAGTTATAATCTCACTAACATTATGGTGCGACAAAGTCCTCAAGACGAAGTCTGTCAAGGACTGGCTGTTGAGTCCAGATGAAAGCGAAGTGAGACAAAGAGACTTGGGGAAGGTTGAGGGGGGGGAATAAGAAGGAGGACTGAGGGAAAGTAAAGGAGAGAGTGAAAGAGAGAGCAAGCAGTGCTTGCTGGACCCTGACTGCGTGCAAGGCCTCAATTATTCATGCGGCAGTGCACATGTCAAGAGCTCGCAGACAAGCACAACAGCAAGGCCGAGCGCAAATCAAACAGCGCATCCATGGGCAGTGCCCACAATGCACCTGGAGGAACACACCTCGGCCCATTTCTCTGTTGTTCTTGGATAAACAGAGAACAAGGATACCTGAGCACTGCCTGATTCTCCTCAAGAGCCAAGAACTGCTGGATTTGTCTTTGTTTACCCCCACCCCCAAGTTATTTACTTGCTTCTCTTTTTTTGGCAGAGATGTTGGTGCCACTGGGTTCCATCTTTTCATGACTCATTAGCCCACTGTTTCGTTCACTTTATTTCTCTGAACTACCTAACATGCCCTTAGTTTTGTTTAAGTCCACTGCCTCTCTTTGCTGCTCCCAAACATGTCTACTTTAACTATGGCTGAGGTTTGTCTCCTCAAGTGCTGGAGGTTAACGGACAGATCCAGACTTCCAATCCCATCTTGTCTTAGTTTATCGACCACTGCCTGTCTGTCTATTCTATTTTTTCTCTCCTTATACTCAGAGTCTTGCTCCCAACACCCATGCACACTTTTTTAATTTTATTATTATTGTGTTTAAGGCTCCAGAATCATCCAGCACCAAAATTTACAGCTAATCATCCAAAAATATATGTGAATAGCATATAGTTCAATCCTTAATGGGTTGGCCTCAATGCAGTAACATCCTCAATGTGTGTAATTGTCATACTATATAAAATTTACCTAACGTTTGCCTGTCTCCATGTTATTATTCATCCTGATAGTGTTCTCATGTTTTGTGGTTGTGTTTCTTAAACAAAAGACACAATAGACATTTTTTTTGGCTGAGAACATACTGCTTAACTTCCTTTGTAAGTCATAGGAACAATTGCAGAGTCTAAAAACTTAGATGGATTGGATTATTATATGAAAGCAGACAGCACTCGGCTAATAAACTGTTCATTGTGATTTGTGATAAATTTTCATTGTGATTTGTTGCCATACAGGTATATTATAATAAAAGAAATAACAAGAAACAGTAACTGACACATTCTGGGAAAACAGACCCAAACAATCAAATTATTTCAGTGTTTTCTGTTCCAGGTGGACACTGGCAGGTGGGTTTGCAATCCTGTGCGCTTTGTTCAGTGTATTTGTACAGGATTGTGAAGAAGAAAACTCCACTTTTGTCAACTAGCTCTCCAGACACTACTCAACACATTTTTCTACGATACCTGAAATACATCATTGGCCCAATCCCTCTGTGTTTGTATCCTGAGCTGTATTTTCACTGACAGACATGAAATGTCCATGGCATAGGTCTAACAGTCATTCTTGTGCATTCTGCTGAGGGCCAAAGTTACTCTGGGAGATTCATTTTACCGGTCAGTGAATCCCATTTCTTCCATAGTGGGGAATTCTAACCTGCAGTAATGCAGTAATCTAACATATTTCCTTTGGAGCTGAACATCAGTTTAAAAGTACTTTCAAGGGAGGGCATTCAGGTTGTTTGGGTCATTTTGATTTGAGAATTACCCTTCTTTTGTACAGGATATTTGCAACATTAATGCATTTTTAAGGGGGAAACGACCTTTTGTTCTTTAATTTCAAGCTGAACAGGCATCAAAAGAATACATGGACCTTAGACTGTGAGGATGCAAATGCTCGTGCAAACAATCCACAAGAATGTTTTCCTTTTATGTTACATCTTCAACAGTAAAACGGTGCACAGGAAATAACCAGCAACAGTCTTAATGTGTGTGTGTTAAAACAATGAACATATACAGCCACCATGTTTCCAGTGTGGATGCCGTGTCTGTTTTAATGATACAGCAAACGTCTGGCACTGAATGAGGAGTTTTCATTAGCTTAAAGCCGTGTTGTTGTTGCAGTCAAGTGCTTGAAAGTCATCCGTGTTTATAACCCAAGCACAAGCGTTGGTCTCCATAGGTATGCATCTCTGTGTACACAAATACAAAAATCCACTGTTCATTCAAGTCCAAGAGCATAGCTCATACTTTACAGATTTTCTCTCTCCTTCCATGCCATGCTCAGGGATGCCCATCACAGGATGAGAAGGGGAAGACAAAATAAATACAAGCACTAATAGTTTCTGGATTGGATACCATACTGCATGTTTTTTCTTATCAGCTGGTTGATTTTCACCCCATGAACCCTGAGCAGCCAACCTTGGTGTTCTCCGTGGAGGCAAATGAGAAGTAGAAAATGTGTGAGTCGAATGTTACATTGTGTTTATGTTTTAACGTTTCTTATGAGCATTCCACAAAGGTTCTCAGAATGAGCACTAAGGTAATAAATGTAAATAAAGACACAATTACTGGTATTGTGTATGGAAAATACAGTTTGTACAGTTTGAGCTGTACAAAAACCCAAGGGTAAAAATGACATGTTGTGGTTCTCCAAGAGTTTATGTGCTGAACTATTGTAATATTATTACTTTCATTTTTATTTATTAAAAATAAATTCCTAAATCCTTCTAAAACCCAAAGCTAAAGAAGAAGATTGCCCATTCTGCAGAGATATTATTAAAATGTGCCGAGTGGTAATTAGCACAGTCTTAGTGAACTGCCAGGCTAGAGTTAATCACACCCTCACTGAGGTGGCATTGGCCTGATACAGATTAACACAGACACACTCGTACACATTCACACACTCACACACACAGCTCTTTCCCACCTCTCTGCAAGCAAGCTAAACAGACTGGCTCTACCAAGTAAACACAGTCTGCCACGTTGTTCTGCTGTGTGGACAGTGAAAGCAGGCACAGCGGCGTGCTGCCCTGCGATGGCACTGGTGACTGCTTTATCAGCATCCCATAATTTATGTTGTGTTAATTAGGTCCCTGCGGCTAAGGCTGGCTGGTAACAGTGGCTGGTCCCATGAAGGGGGAAAAGGATCGAGAAAGAAAGAGAAGGATGGGGTGGACCTCACAGATATAGTCGCATTTACATGCCCTCAGCAATGGCACCAAACTGAGATACAGGCATGTCATAATTAATGGTAGTGAATTATTAATGTGGCTGTCCTCAATATGTTTGCGTGCTGTGTGTGTGTATGTGTGAGCCCTTGTGATTTTCTTGTTTACCTGCAGCCTCTCATGATTTTTAGACAATTTTAACACTCACCCTGAGCTTCCTCCTACTTCCTCCTACACATTCTTTTAGCAAATCAGGACGAATGTCATCTGGAACTTGGAGTAAAGCTCAGCTGCTTTAAGGCTCTAGCTTAGCCATCCTGTCTGCTCATTAGCTCAGGCCGAGGTCAAGAGGTCAGGCAGGAGAGGGTTGCAGCACAGCAGGCCCCTGTGTACTGTAGGGCTGCCGACACACAGGCAGTCCTGCAGGCCTCACTGCTGTGTTATTAGCTCACAGTCTGATGCTGAGGGCTGGTGCAGGTCGCACACTATGGTCCAAAGCAGCTCCTATGAGGGTCACACACACAAATACACACACAGACAACACAAAATGGAAAGGCTGAGTGGTGTAAAGATCCATATTGATAAAGTGAAATCCCATAAGCGCGTTGTTTCTCTCTGTATGTCAAATATTCCTCTAGGTGCAGATCATTCTTTTTTATTGCTTGCTTTAAAATTGAATCGCACAAGAGATTTAAATGTTTGGGTGCAATAAAACAATACATACTGTACTTCCATACATTTTGAAGATTAAGGTTAAAAGACCGATCCATCATACTTATTAAATTTTCAGTTAAAACTAAAAGTCCTCTATATTTAACACTTAGTTTTACAAATGAAAAAGTATAATCTAATTTGCCATCATTGACTTTTACTCATGACTTTTACATCATTGACATTTATTTAACATTCATTCAGTACTTTAACATCTCTATTGTCGCCACTGTTGGGATCTCATGTTCTTTTAAAGTATGTAAATTCATTTGATCTTGTGTTGAGTGTTGCAGCACTTGTGATGAATTTCTGAAAAAATAAAACTGTTTAACACTCAGTCAGATACATAATTTATGCATCTGAAGCAGCAAGGGAATAAATATGTCTTTTGAACACACATTACAGAGACAAGTAGCAGTTTTATTTTTCCTTTTACATACCGTATATAGAATGTAATAAAACACCCCCTTAAGACATTTAAATTGCTAATTACCACATAGCTTTAATATCATACAGACAATAAATAATTTAGACCAATGTCCAGTCGGCATAATTCATTAACTCCCACTCAAATCCCTCTTCTTTTCCAATCTGTCCAACCTTGAAACACTCTAATCCAGTTCTGTTAAGTGATATAAAATCATAATTACGGCAGCAGTGCCTGTTATTTAAACCAGATCAAGGACAAGAAGGACTTTAAGGGTGAAGGGAGGTAGCATTGATAGCCATGTAGTAGGAGGAGTAGAAGAGGTCTGTAAATGGGTCAAATCCTCCTAGACCCCTGGCACTTTGTGGAGGGTGTATTTTAAACCCACAGATCATAACCGAGGGCTCTATGAACAAAAACTTAACCATTTCAGGAACCATTTCAGACAGGAAAAGAATAAAAGTAAATCTGGGCTTGCATTGGCCATTTTTGGGGGATTTGCGAGATGATCACTAATTAAACACTATTCCTTTGTGATGGCTGGTGCAATAACATTCCTCAGAACATTCATGGGGGGGTTTTTGTATTTTACAGTAACATCAACACAAATTCAATTTGTCACAACTAGAGGCAAACGCAACCCAACGCAACAATGTTTACCATTTGTACACTGGCTTTTGCTGTTGTCCAAGCACTGACGCACTCTTTCAGCGCTCTTGCATCATTGTGTTTAAATAAAAAAAATGTTTGTAGTGACTGTTCCTGATGCTTCTAGTGTATAGAAGAAGTAGGTATGTTCTTGTGTGCCTTAAAATATTTGTGACACCGTGGTCAGGATTACAGGAGTCATCGATGGAGAGTAAACTGGTGTTTATTAGCAGTCTATCATGGGTCCAGATGACTTTGGCTGGTTGTGGAAGTGATGAAGAGATGTGCGGTTGTGTATGTGTGTGCGTAGTGCTGTTAGTGGACAGTGGCCAGAATAGCTGTGTTTGTGCAGCAGCAGGCCAAGTGGAACATGCTTCAATCGCAGCCACAACCTTCAGTGCCTTGCCCATGCCGAGCCACCTTAACTCAGCTGCAAAAGTACAGAAAAACCACTGCAGGAATAACAAGACCAAGATGTTGGATAAAATCAAGTCTCTATCCACAAAGGCAAGAATCAACATGAAGAATGTCAATGTTCGCGCTGAGAGAAAAAAAAGACAACTTAAAATATACATTTATTCAGAGCCTGTGCAAGATCAAACAGCAAAATTGATCTGCTCTTCCTTCAACCCTTGCTCTGCTCCCTCCCTTCAATTCCCCTCCTCACCAAGTATCGACTGTGCACAAGGGCCATCGCCATGAAGACTCTAGCCTGGCCTCCTGTCACCTCTCTTCAGCGCAGAACCCAGGCTATTGTCAGATAGGGTTCATTCGATTGCCTAAAGCAAAGACATGTTTGAAGGAGTGCACCGAGCCTTATTCACACCCACTTTGTATCTTTCACACACATAAACAATCATAAACTTCTCAACTGAAATACAGTGAACTGCTAGTTTCCAGACTGCAAATTATAGTGTAATCAAGAATCTGTCAAATTAATCCTAATTCTCCTGGATCTTCTTGCACTGAACCAACAGGAAATCATAATATTCACTATGACCATTTTCTAATTAAGCAAATCTCTGTTAAAGTCCTGTCCAGAAATTACAACCATAACGGTGACAATATGATTTTCCCTCAAGCACTTAAACAAAGAATTTATATGACAATGGGTTAAATGTTATAGAATAACACTGATGGTATACTATGCTATATTTTCAACAAAACCAGTGAAAAGATTCAAACCAACTGTTGGTCCATCTTCTTTTGTAACTTTCTGACTTACTCTGCCCCAAGACAGTTAATTCATGTCTTCGAAAAAAAGTTGTTATGAATAAAAATGTTCATTTTTTGGAAAGGAAAAAAAAACATTCAGTGTGATTTTAAAAAAATCCTAGGAAAAGACCAACACCAACAAAGCATTGGGTTTCTTTTAAAATCTGAGTTCCCTTTCCTCTTTATGCCTCTCAGCACCAAGCACCCTGACTTCTATGGAATATGTAAATCCTGAAGATCAATCACAAAACCTGTTATATGGAAAGGACTCCGTACATAAACAGCTGGCTCCTGTCCTTTTTACCAAATATATTAAACAGTAGTTTAAGTAGTAAGTAGCGTATTTGTTGGAGACAAATTTCAGATTTGGATTTACAAATGTTCTTAAGTGGGAATTTACAGAAGCACAACAATCTATGTAAACCACATTGTCAGGACAGTGTGGCTCATCAAAAGGTTTTTGAACAACAATGCAGCTTCATTGCCAAGACAAATAAGATATCTGAGAGAAAAGTAGGTTTGGGATGTTAATGGTTTTATATTTCCTTCCGATTTGTTAATCATAAGAAAAACTACTGTACATATAAATTAAAGATTGAATGCAATGTGTATTAATTCTTAACATAAACATCACGACAACATTAACAGTTCCAACTTGTACAACTCACGTGCATACAGTTATGTGTATGCACTATATTGCATGAGACGACCACTGTTCTAAAGTTTGTTTTTTAAAGAGTGAGTTATGTGTAGGTGTCACTCTTTCTCAGAATATTTAGCTATATTGTCCAAATTATCTTTGACATAGGAGTGGCCAATGACCACAGCATATTCGATTTTTATATAATAAATCAATAGGTAAGAGCTCATTTTATTCTGCAATTGAGAATAGTTTGGAGAATTGGGTTTTCTGGATACCATTCATTTGAAACCATAAGTGAGGGAGTGCTGCTGTGGCTGGACGAACGCTGTCTTTGGTCCACTGGTGCAGATATGGATGCAACAGCTCCTGTTGAGGCAGAGCTCAAACTGGTCAGAGAGGATGATCAATAGCACCAGGAACAGATACAGAGGATGATAAGCATTACAGGCATCTTTCTGAAGTAAATTACATTTGACACTCAGAAACTGATTCATGGTGAACTGCCATATGTTGTTTTTTTCAGCATTATTTAACTTTTTTTGGACTTTCAGTTCCAAAATATTCAGGTTATTGTTTGCATAAAATCAGTAGTGTGTAAAGGAATGCTTGGTTTGGTCTAAAGAAGTGTGAAAATTATATTTGTTGCCATCACATTGTTGGAATCTAAGTTATTTGCTATGGAAGAAGGTCTTCACTTATGTGAGAAAAGCAATTAAGTGAAGTATACAAATACAGCCTTACAAGCAAATTTGTCCCTAAAGAATGTGAAATAAGCCATGTAAGTACACACAATGCAAAAAAGGTGCTTGTTTGTACTACTCTTTTATAGGTTATTGTTAGTAATATATTACTTTAGTAGTTGCTTAATGTGGAACTAATTTCATTCATCTCTGCATTCAAGTTCATAAGCTTATTGTGGGTTGTGCATGTAAAACTTTAATCTTAATGTCCTCATAAAGTAGCATAAAAGTAAAGTCCAAGTATGACAAATAAATACTTCAGAGCAGTACTTAAGCAATTCTTAATTTCCTTCACTGAGAAGAAGTGACCGGTGCTTCAAATTCTGTCCAAGTGGTTTGTGCAAAATGGGCCACAGTTTAAAAATTGTCTGAAGCAGAGTGTGCCTGTGCTCCAATTCCTTGACCTAAAGCTCCTCCTCTGGCCAAACTCATCAACATTGTCTCTCTTTTTAAAGACTGTCTGCTAGGCATCACGATCCCTGTTTTTCTGTGCAGTGTGTCTTGTTGGGTACCCACCCCCAGCCTCATGTGTGATGTGACAGTGTAGATATAGGTGACCAGTGGGTGGCCCCTGGGAGACTCAGCCCAGAGGTCAGCCGGTCACTGTCCCTACGAGGCAGCCCTGCTGTGGGTCACCTGCTGCCCACTTTTTCCTCGTTATTTATCTCTCTCTGACAGGTCATTCCTCTTCCTGTCAAAGCCCCTCCTCTTACATCTCCCCATTTTCTCCTCTCCTCTGCTGAGTTTGGCACTGTACCTCCGATCTTTTCGCCAATCCTGGATACGCGGGCCAAGGCATGCTGAGTCGACCACTTCACGGCACCGCCGTCTGGGTTATGTGACATCCAGTTTCAGGGGCCTCCCTAACGATGAGGGCCAGTCCACAGGCCTACAAGTGAAAGTCCACATGGTGTGAGTTGCTCTGTCCGACTGGCAGGGCTCCTCTCAGTGGTCCACCAGAGGGGTAATTACTTCCCCAAGTTGGGCTTGAAACTGGACTTCTTGCCCCCTCAAGTCTCCACGGACTGGCCGGGACGCAGCACTCCCTTTCATTAGGAGAGCAGCTTATGGAGGGAGAGCCTCAACAAAAGACAACGTGAAGGCCCTCCTTTGGCCCGTGATAAATTAGTTTGTCTCGCAGACAGGAGGGGTGGTAGAGAATGACACTCAGAGGACATGAGGGGGATGAGGAAGTCACAAATACATTGCAAGAGAGGAGGGATTTTACAGATAAAAATACCTTAAGCTGAAGATACATAGGAGATGAAAAGCAAGAGCTGCATTTTGCAGCCATGCACTACAGCTTCTATTCTGGAAGTATTCGCTGGGGAGCCCACATCAAGGACAGAGCCCAAAGTGTGAGCAAGTGGTGGGCTTTAACATCAATGTAGCACACGTTACTCACAGGAAAATAATCGCTATGATCTTCATTCTGTCACTTAGACAAGATTATCCCAAAGCCAGTTGTAGGGCACCTTCCCATACCTCCTAGTGATCGTACAGCCAGTGTGAAGTGACACGGGAAGGAGAAAAAGGAGCAAAGTGAACATGTAATTAGCAAGTGGTTTCATGTAAGTGGTCTTTGATTTATAATTCAGCACAGTGAGAACCCCCGCTACCCAAGGCTAACGCTCCTCTGAATTAGCCCTGCGACTGAAAGAAGCTGCAACGAGATGGGGGTGGGGTGGGGTGGGGGATTGAGAACCTGACTAATTTGTGCCGTGTTTGAGGTGAGTTTAAAAAGGTAAGGAGACGTGAGCTTCATACCTGCACCTGGTAGGCATGCGATCACAGAATATGGCAAAGGGAGGTTTGAGGCTCAACTGGTTTAAAGGCATCTCTGTCTCTCTGATTAGATGAAATGATGGTCAGAGTTGTAAATGACTTTGCATCTCAACTTTAGTCAGAAAAGTTTGATGTGATGAAAGCTGCTCATTTGTGACTCTAACACTAAGATCTGCGCTGAAGTGGTGAAGCTTGGCATTAGATTTATTTGCAAATGGCAACACATACTTGAAGATAATTTTACTTTCAAGCTAAACGTGAATTAAGTTATTTTCTGTGGGAATTGAGTAACATTATTCCCACTCTAACTGCATCTTTGATAAGAGAGGCTTTTCTGTCAGCAGTGGCCTCGTTTTTCCTCCACTCAACTTGATACATACTGGATTCTCTTTGGTTCCCCATGGGTCCAATGATCATCCTATATTCTGACGCCCTTATAAAGCTAATGTGCTGATTTTACGTTTTCAACCTGCCATGATCCCCCACAATCCCCTCTGTTCCGCTTTCATACTCAAGTGAGGATCCGCTGCCGCTTTGATCACAGTCCCCCGTTAAAGGTTTAAAACGTCTCAATTCCTCATGATTGTTGGGGCCTCTGTGGTTTACTTTAAGCATTTCCCCATGCCCCCTGTCCAAATTCACCACTCTTAAATGAGGTACCTTCGCTCCCAACTTCCCATCCCAGCGCTGCTTTCAAGTTCCCCCGATTGGGTGCCGCAGCTGTAAGCCCTAGATTTTGTCTCCTCCATCTTTGTCAAGCCCATTTGCCAAATACAAAAAAGACCCAATAAGCTAGGTCTTCATTGCTGCTCTCCTAAGTAATCCCCAGATCTCCCACTCTCCCGAAAATCAATGCAAAGGTTGAGATGAGGTGAAACTTCCTTCTTAACTCAACAGGCTGGGAAGTGATAAAGTCTTAGGATCACTTTTTTTGTAATCACTGTGGCTCCATGATGAAACTAATTGTCGTATTTCGTGCAGCCTCACAGCTTTTTGAGATGTCCTCTATCAACACACATGAAAAACAGAAAGCAGAGCACATAATGTTGGTGCTCAAATGGTACATTGTTGTTTTAAAGCTAAGCAATATTGTTGACAACTAAGAAGAAGAAGAAATCAGCTTGAAACGATGTTAGAGTTTCCTTTCTCATCTGCAGAACATAGTAGTATAATAGTCCAATATTCCATTTACAGTAAGCTTCTGTAAAAAAAAATTGGGTCAGTTATAGGTGTTCAGCTTTTTAACTACAAAATTGTTGATTTATTTTGGCCACTTGTTTATTTTGGCTTTCTGCCATTTGATGCAGAGCAGGTATGACACAATTGGCTTGTTTGAGCCTATTTGCTAGAATGTGCTCCCACAGTAATACGGGGATGGTTAAAGCTGTTGGGATTGAAGTTTATAGACTAGTAAACCAAACCAATTAGGTGAACGTGAATGAACACTGAAGTTAAGTGAATAATTTGTAGGATCAGCAATATTAGTTTATTTTTCATTTTAATGAATACGGGTAATTAACAATACAAATATTGCCTGAACATGAAATAAGTGATTTTTTTTCTGCAACACAACAGTGACAGACATATTTTCATCTAAAAAAATTGTTCTCGGAAATGTTCACATTTACTCAATTGTCAAATATCTAAAGCAATAGGAAATAAGAAATACACAGACGGGCAACTTAAATGAGTGTGTTACCCAAAGACACACCAATACTCTCTTTTAGCTCTAAAGTAAACATCGGGCAATTCAGAAGTTGAATGCTCCACTATGTCACTAAACCTTCTGGGCATATAGTGTAAAGTGAGGTTATTATAGATTTATTTATTTTTTTGGCTGAAAAAATTGTTCTCCCGCAGCTCCTGCAACATAAACATGAAACCTGAGAAAAAGCAATAGAGTTGAAATGATTCTTTTTTCTTTCTGTGCTTAGCTGTTCAAAACAATAATGAAATTTTGTTTGAAAAATGTAACTAACTGCAGAGTGATTGGATCAACGTCCTTTGGACTTTTCATTACTATGATTTGGTTTTAAATACTTATTAAATTATTACTTTTAAATATTACCTCATACATAATAGCCATTTGTGGTTGAACCAATTCAAACTGCTGCCTCTGCATCAGTGAGGTGTGGTTGAAAAGGAGCTTGTGCTGGGACAGCAGTAAATCTGCCAGCCAGCCTTGGCTAATGTCAGTCTGATGAAAGCTCCAAACCAGTGGGGTGGGATGTTCCGCTACAACCCTCTGCCCTATGGTCTACCGTCATAATTAATATGTTGTTGTATCTAAGTTGAAGCGTTTGCCTCCAAAATGTCCCGTGCCCAGCCCCCTTATTAAAGACCTGACCTCCAAGCAGCTGAAGGTTGCCGTGCAAACTTGGCACACCCCCGAGTGAAAACATCTGCTTTCCTCACAGGCAGGACCGCCACGGACCCCACGTCTCAGCTGGTTCCCACAGCCCAGTGAGAGAGCCCTTCCCCTGTCCTCACAGGCTGACCCCCACATTTATAACCCCGCCTCCACTGCCGCAGAGACCTTTCTCGAGCCTTGGGTCCAGGCCTGGATCTCTCCATCACCTCACCCTCTCCCCTGTCCACAAGTAGTACTGTGCCAGTGGTCACAGGACTGCTGAGAGGACTGCTCCTGTCTTGTTATCCCCACATCACAGCCTGTCGAGAGGAAGGGAGGGATAAAGGGATGAGAGGGAGGGAAAGAAGAGGGAGAGGAGGCATCTGCGCTGCTCCCACAAAGCGGCGACTGTTGGAACGCTGACAGAAGCATCTGTCATCCCCTGCCTTCACATACTCACCTGCTGTCTGAGGGCCTGACTCCTTCTATCTGCCTCCTTGCTTCCTCTCACTTTCTGTCCTCTCTCATACCTTGTTATTGTGCGAAGCTCTTAGACACCTCCTTTAGAGATCTGCTACACTGTACCAGGCCTGACTTCACCTTTAATGAATCACAGTTGTCTGAGTCAGAGACAGCATCGAAGTATTGCAAAAGGCTCAAATATGTGATTCTTTTTCACGCGATCCTCTCTTTTAGTTATCTTATGAAGCTCACCTCTGAACATAAACTATGCACAAGAACATTTAGGCTTCACTTTGCCAAGTTCTTGTCATATTAAGCTGTGTTTATTAACAAATTTTGCTCTGGTGTTAATGAATGTACTGACCTGTCTTAGGACTAGTTTATCATTTTCCAGTGGCTCCACCGTCCATTCGCTAACATGCTGAAGAGTTGCCAGCAGTAAAGGGAAAGATGCCAATCCATGTGTATGACACACACATAAAAAACACACACAAGCTCAAGGACACCATCGCTCATTCAAGTCCTGAGAAAGTGCCCTTCACATGATGCTACACAGTGGGCGAGTAAAAAGCCAAAATCACTGACTCTGTACAGAGAAAGAAATGGAAAATGCTTCATATTGTTCATGTTCAGACTGAGAAATGGCAAAAGAGGACAAGTTTCTATCCCTTCCCTCCTTTCTGAATTTTTTTTACCTTGACTTTTAGGTTTTGTTATTGTAGTTGTTTTGCAGTGTGTCTGTATATTGTATTATTAATATTAGAAATTGCTAATTCAAATTGTATAGATTAGTTCCATAAGTTACGTTCTTTTTTTTGTCAGACAATGAGTATGGTGTGTTTGCACACACACACTCACACACACAAATGCACACACACACAAACGCACACACACACATGCACAGAGTTGTTTTACACATACGTTTTTGCAAATCTGATAAAATAATATTTAAAATAATATTTAAAATATAAATATATAAGGTAGAGCGAGATGAGTTTTACTCTACATTTTGTTGTTTCAGTCACATACCTTTTACATATTGCATTTTTTTAATTGCAACTAACAATTGTTTTTATTAGCAAACAATCTCATGATTGTTCTTTGAATATGGTACAAGAGAAAATGTACTTACCACTGCTGTACACGTTTGAGGCTAACAAAACAGCACATTTATGATTGAATGATTTGCCATAAAAAAAAAAAATGGTTATAATCTCTCAAACACCTGCTTGTTAGTTTGTGTTTTCAGTTCATAATCCAGCACATTTGACATCAGCACTTACCCCACAGTCTGCTGGACAAGTGAACTGATGAGAGCATTTGTCTGTGCAGCACTTGTATAGATCTATGCCGAAACTTGTTGAACTTTTAAAGTAAATGCTTGTCTTCAGTGAAACAAAACTGTTCCTTTTCTGGGTTGTCTCATTGCCATGATGTCCAGAGGGCAGCACTAAAGTTGGGAGGTGATTATGAATGGCACTGGGCATGTATAAAGTAGCCTCTCTCAGCATGTGTGTGAGGACGCTGAGAAGAAGGGAGGCAGGTTAACAAATGAGTGAGGAAGGATAGCAGGACTTTGTGGCCCTCGGAGACAGAGCGGACTGGGATGTTCTGCCAACGCCTCGTCTGCCAGGGTGAAGGATACACACTCACATTCTCATCCATGCACACACACTGTCATCTCTCCATACTGCAGCTCCACCTCTGGCCTCCATAGTAGCTGTGTGTCTGAGCAGGAACCCCGCTTAGCTGGCTGGGGTCCAATACCAAGGTCTCTCACCTCGCAGGCTGGGCAGGGGGCCTGGTAGCTCCTGTGAGTTATTCCTGGGCATGGACCTGGGTTCCACCTCTCTCATCTTCTTTTGTCTCATCCACCCTCCTGCCCATGCTGGCCTCCTCCTCTCCCTTATCCCCCTCTCTGGGACCCTGTGGCTGATGAGCCTGTCCTTCAACTATCAGCATCTTCTATTGTCTTTAACTAACACACACACACACACACACACACACACACACACACACATACAGCAGACCTGGATTTATATAAGCTGTTTAGGTCACCTTCATTTACACCATCTGCAATGTTTATATATATATATATATATATATATATATATATATATATATATATATATATATATATATATATATATATATATATATATATATATATATATATGGTTATTACCTATTATGTTAAGTAAGTAAATATGTCATTTTTTAAGCAAAATGCTGATAAAAAAAAAAGTAAGAATTTTTCAGCTTTTCTGTGTTTATGTTAATGTAAACAAAATATATATTTTTTATACTGAATACCAAGTACCACTATGGAAAGACACAGTAAAATAACTAAAGCTGCATTTGTTGAGCCTGATGATGCCACTAGAGGTCCCTGAATGCCAACTAAAAATAATGTCCACGTGTCAGGCCCATTGTGACACCTTAAAATTGACCCTTGCTACTGAGCAAATACTTGTTATTATCAGTAGCTTGAAAATATAGGTGAAAGGCAGAAACTGCAGCACTATCCTTGTGCTCGAATCAGTTGTATGCAAACAATTGTAAAAGTTTGAGAGTGCACAGAAACATGCAGCAAATAAACGAGCATGGAAAATTATGGGAGTTGTCTTTAATTGTCCTTCTCTGAATAATGACCATATAAAAATCTAAACTTCAGTCGGACCTAAACAAAAGCTAGAAATTATGAAGTCGACGGAATCTACGTCAAAGCCTCAGCATCAGTACCAAGAAGAAGAGGAACAGCAACAGAGGCCTCACTCTGATCCTGTTGTTAGGTACCAAGAACATGCGACCTTCTGAGCAATAGGTTGGACAAACATACACATATCGTTACACATACTTTCACTCATATGAACATATTTATAGGTTTACCTTTGAAGCGGCGTTATCTGCATATTTAAATGTTAAATTGTGGAGTGACAGCGCATGCGTGGAGGTTGACGCCCCCCCAACACAGACGATCTATGTAAAAGTGAGATGCTCAGCACTTTCCCACTAACAATGCTTGTTGGTGCGATTATAATTAAGGTGATAATTTGTACCGACTCATGACATTTTTCCAAAGTTCTCTAGGCTATTGGGTCTACCTCTCAAAAAACAAACAAACAAACAGACAAACCAACAACAAGACCCAATGTGCGACATGTAATGATCACAGACTCCCCCTTTTTCACGTGTAATGGTACAGTCTATTGACGTCCTGCGCGGGAGCGGAAAACGTGCATCTGCGGAAAAGAAGCCAAGAGAGTTGTGTTTTCCTGGCACAATTTGTTCTATTTCATCAATTTACTAAAACATTTCTGCTTTTTTATTTGACGTCTTTAGACACTAGTGGTGAGTAAAGGGGTCTGATGTGCTATCGGTAGCTTTGGACAACTACGACATAGCTAGCATGTTTGTTTGTTGATGAGGCTGTGCTCACATCTCGTTCCTGCTCGTTAACTTCGCTTTGAGTTATTGTGAAGCGCCAGTGATGCGAGTCTGTGCACAGCCACTAACTGTGTGTAAAGCAGGATTGTTTTTGTTAAATGAAACATAGGTTTCTTGTTGAGATAAACTGAGGACTTCAAAGGCTGTGGGCAGTGGCGGCGGTGGTGGTTAGGAGGAGGAGAATTGAACGCACCGGTACCTCACGCCCGTGCAGAAGCATCCCGGTGTAGTTCACGCAACTGTCAAGTCGGCAACCGACCTGACAGTTCTAAACGAATGTACTGTAAAAGTTTTTGTTTACTTGTTTTGTTTTTTTCTTTTTAGCTTGATAATACGTCCATCATGGCTCGGGACTGGAGGCCTGGCGATCTTATTTTTGCAAAGATGAAGGGTTACCCACACTGGCCTGCAAGAGTAAGTCTGCGGAGCGTTTAGAATAAAATTAATTTATTGCTCATTCTATTTAAAGGTTGATAAATTGTAAATTTCTCAACTCAAATTCCGCTAAATATCTTCTTAATTAACTGATTAATCGTCTAGTCCAAAAAAGGAAAGAAAATGGTTTAATTCAACTATACCGTCCTAAAGCTAAACATATTCACTTTATAATCAATAGATACATTTAGTAGCTTTAACTTGTTCATCTTTGGTAGTTTTGCTCGAGCAGTGACTTTTGATTAAGGGAATATCAGAATTATTTAGAATTTGAATTGTGCCTTTCAGTAGATGCCCAAACAATTAAATTGCTAATCGTTTGAGGGCCACATGTAATGCATTTATTTGTTGTACATGATACTAAACTATTTGAGTGTTAGACTCTTGGTCAGGCAAAGGAAGACCTCTAAAGTCTTTAGACTGGGCTGTTGGAAATTATAACATTTACACACACACACACACACAAACACAGAACTTTGTCAGTTTGCCTTTCTAGGTGCACACAGTGTGATGATAAGCAGGTCTGCAGTTAACTATTTTATTTATTGATTAGGCAGATTATTATTTTCTTGATTCATCATTTAGTCTATGAAAGGTTATTTATCACATTTATCATAGTTTCTTAGCATGTTTTTTTTTTCAAGAGGCTTTCTAGAACCCAAATTTCATTAGTTTACAGTAATTAGAAAAAAATTAAAATGAAAAAGAAGCAGAGAAGTTCATGCGAGTGGATGGTCCAGAATCTTAAAATCATTCACATTCTTCCTCTTATCTTCCTCACAGATCGATGAAGTCCCAGATGGTGCTGTGAAACCATCCAATATCAAGTTCCCCATCTTCTTTTTTGGTACCCATGAAACGTCAGTGTTAATTGTTATAAACGCATATTTACCTACTCAAGAGGAGAAGTTGTATTTATTATTTGGGTTGATACACAAGCTAGAATCAATAGAAACAATTGTAGGACAAAGTTAATGTTTGAAGGTAAAATTGTATTGATGAAAAACATTTTTATTTACATTGTAATTTCAAGTTAATTTAATCACCTCTCATCTTGAAAGTAAATTTATGTTTAGTATCATGCCATTAAATTGAATGAATTTCTTTTTTAATTACATTTATTGCATAACCTAAGACACCAGATTTGCTATATAAAAGGACATTTATGGGAAATGCTTCTTGTCCTTGATGCATATAAACATTTTATGAAATATTTTGACTGCAGACGAGTAGTGTTTGGGTTTTAACACTTGTAGACAGCAAGTAGACAATGTAAAATACTGTTATGTCTTCTGAGCTGATGCTGTGCTCTGTATTAAAGCTGCTTCTTTAAGTACATAAATGATGAGTGAAATAGTTAGCACATGCTACATTTTTAATGCTTCAGAAAGTGGTAAACTGACAAACATCCCTAAAATTATCTCCTCTCCAACAGAGCTTTTCTTGGCCCAAAAGATATCTTTCCATACCTACCTAACAAAGAGAAGTATGCCAAGCCCAACAAGAGGAAAGGCTTCAATGAAGGACTGTGGGAGATTGAAAACAATCCAAAAGTTGAGCTCACTGCACCCAAGGTATGTTTTCCCCTTTTTTGTTTCCACTGAAGATATTTCTTTGTATTTATCCCAGAGACTTTGACCTTATGCTCCGCTTGACTGTACCTCAGATGCTGTGTTAACTCCCACAGTTTTATCCCCTTTTTGTGTCTTAGGATTTTCCCTAAATATCTAAACCTTTGTGTCACAGGATTGTTTTTCAGCTGTTTTGTGAGACGTCAGGGTAAACAGAAATATTGTTGTTTAAAATATTGTCAAGAGCTCCCAGTGTAAAACATTGTTAATCAGAACTCAGCTGTTTATGCAGCTGAATCATGTAATTTATAATGTAATGTAACTTTGCTATGAAGCCGCGGCTGAAAGATTTCTCGTAATTATTAGGAATAGCTTGACATAATTTGGTTTTTAATGAAGTTTAAAGTAAATCCCAACGCTCATTTGGGTATTTTGGTAAATGTTTTGGTAAAAGCCGTAGTTCCTAGAGAAATGATATCAGTTTTGAAAGTATATGATAGGATAAGATGACTACAGAGAGATTGTTGTGGATCAGGGATGTAGCGGCACAATAGAGTACATTAAAATAGTGATACCACAAAAACAAAACTGACAGCAAAGTAAAGCGGAAAATAACTTATGAATTCTTGACTCTTCCCAAAATAGTCGAGAAAAGTGTTTATATTTATATACATTTACTAGGAAAACATCTAATCCATGTCCTCCATCACTATGCTGATTTGTCACTGCACCTGTCCAGTCCTTTGTCATCATTGTCCGTGCTCAGCTAGTTTATTGTATTTGTGTTAAGTTGTTTAAGTGAATCGATTTTCATTTCTTTTTTACTTCTTTGTCTAAAGCCGGTTCCTCCAGAATCTTTCACTGAAAAGGATTCAGAAAGCGGCCCTGAAGGAGAGGAAGACACAGATGACAAGGGGATGAAAACCAAAGTCAGTTTTTGTTTAAATCTCTACAAGCAAATATCTTATAGTCGCGTCACTGCATTGACATGCTACTGATTTGTCCCTGTGTTGCCAGCTTCTTTCTTCTTTTGCCATCTTTCCAATCTTTCTGTAATGTGTATGTGCTTCATACTGAATTTTATGTCACTGCAGACAACACTTGATATTGTCATTTTGTATTAAAAGATGTAAAGGCCTGTATCCCAAGAGTAATGTGTACAACAGAAGGATGCTCGCTAACTTTTCTCCATGTCAAGACTCATTTACGCCACCACACTGCATCCTATGCTGTTTCTTGGGTGCATTCAGGTTCCAGGAAGTGAGGCTGAGCAGGAGAATGTGAATGAGGAGGAGGAGGAGGAGGAGGAGGAGGAGGAGGAGGAAGGGTCTCTGATCTCTGAGCAGGGTCCTCAGAACCAGGATGTAGGTACTTTGCATGCGGGGATCAAATGAAGCGGTGCAGGTTGTGTCATCCTGTTTTAATCAATTGGTGGTTTGTTACTGTTTGACTCAAAATTCTTGTTGCGGCCAGAGAGTTTTGTCAGTGCTTGCCTGGTCTAGGTTTGCTGTTTCGAAGCCACTTAGGTGATGACTGATTTACAAACAGATTAACTGTGTCCTTTAATTGCGTGGAAAAGGTGCTAATGCCTTGGGACCATAACTCTGTGTCTGATTATAACTATAATATTTGGAGTGTTTCTTCTTCCGCTCTGTTTTACCTTTCTGCGACCACCCTAGCAATGTGTGTTAGTGCTTTCCATTTCCTGCTTTTTATTGTCCATAAACTGCATAATTCTACTGTTTGCAATCAGTTGATGTAACCTTGTTTTTGCATGGCTTTCTGTGTGCTCTGGAGAAAGGTAAGTCGTAAATAAGATGATAGGTGATCTAGTTTGCTCAGGAAGAAAACTTTCCCCTTCCCTTTCATGGGTCACCTGTGTCCCAATATTATACTACATAGTAATTCATACTGAATTTATCTGAACCTAGATTTTTAAATCTTTACAAAGGCATTTTTCATTTCCCTGAGGTTTTATATGAAGTTTAACTTACATTGACAGTGTAATATGAAACTGGGACACTTTTAATTTAATATTGCATAGTGTAAAACCACAGCTATACACTAGATGGAGCCAATGCTATATTTTTTTTTAAGTGAGCGAAGAACCTGATCAAATAATAGAAAAAGGAGCTGAAGTTATACCAAGTTAGCGTTCATTTTGTTTAAATGAAACTAAATTGTCACGTTTTAGGGCACTGCTGAGAAAGATCCCACAGACGTTCCTAAACCAAAAAGGGGAAGAAAGAAAAAGGTTTGTTATATTTACCAATTCTTATTAATAATCTATAAACATTTAGTGTGTTATAAAGTTCTAAAAGGTGCTTGTTTTGTTCCAGAGTGATGCTGACCAGGAGACTGAAAAAGACGACGCTCCTGCTAGTCCTGTTAGTCCTTCAGGTAGGTGGTATGCCAGTGATGTTGTTACCCAAAACGCTGTCTGTGGATTTGATTAACAAAGAGGAAAAATGGTTTCAGAGGTTTAAATCTATACGTGCAATAAACTGCAAGTACAACTCGTCAAGAGATCTCGACAGTGGATTTAAAATTAACTACAAAAAAAATAACATCTCCTACAAACAGTTAACTAAGATTATCAACTTCATGAAGGAGGTTCGACTATTGTATGCAGTAGTTTGAGTTAGGTCCTCCTAGTAAACTGCCACTACATACCAAACAAAAATAAGGGAGAATACACTGGTCACATTGGCAAGTGTAGAAATTTGAAATTATAGGACAACGGCAACATATCAGACAAAATAAATGTAGAATTTCAAATCTTGTTATTCAACTCTAGTTCTTTACAAACTGGACATATGATTTGTGTCGTTACCCGTGTGTTCAGGTGGAGAGGTTCCTAAACGTAGAGGCAGGAAGCCCAAAAGTGAGAAGTTGCTTTTGCTCCAGCAGCAGGACCAGCAAGGCTCAGGAAGTGAAATGTAACTACGTACTACTGTATGAATACATACAATGCATAATTCTTACTTTTGTTTATATTTGCTTCCACCACCTTTGCCTGGGTGGTGTATCGATTATTATTTCAGATTTGCTGAATTTACAGGGCACTGTAGAGACTTATAACTTCACTACATAGGACTACATTGTCTTGACTTCCATTTTTCCTAAGACAGCTGTTTTCCTACTTTTAGGGACACTGCTGAGTCAGACAAAAAGAGAAAGAGGACACCAGAGGACAAGTCTAAGATTGTAGAGGAGGAAAAGAGAAAGAAGAAGGAGGACAGCAAGGGAAAGGATACTGAGGTAAAGGAGCCTGAAGCCAAGAAGAAGAAATTGTCCAAGGAGGACAGTTCCTCAGGCTCTGATGATGAAGAGGCAGGTGTCCAGTCCACGCAAATAGTCAAGAAATAATGGTATAATTTTACGAAAGTCAATATAATGCTTTCTTTTACAATGTATGTGTTTTGTTGTTTGTTTGTTTGTTTGTTTGTTTGTGTGTGTGTGTGTGTGTGTTTTTTTTCCTACCTCAGAAAAACAAAGCCAGAAAGAAACAGCAAAATTTAGAAATGGACAAAGAGGCACGACGGCGGAAACCAGATGAAATAAGAGAGTAAGTTTACACCCAATGCTATCAAAGAGTCCAACTTCAAGTCTTATTTATTTTAGTCCGTTATCAAACGGTATATGTTTATTCAATTAGCAGCTCATCCTAAAACTAAACTGAGACCATGAGGAATAAATATATTTCTGACATGGTGGATTATTATTGTCTTGTAGGCCAAACAAAGATGATGGGAAGAAAAATGAAGACAGAACAGTGGTCAAGAAAAAAGGTAAACCCTGTGATTAAATATTAGATAAAACCTCCTATTAGAATCCGGACCCAAATTCTTTCCAAGGCACAGACTAACCATAAAAAAATTATAAAGAAGAGTAAGTATAGATATGTATTACCACCTACAGGTTGATTTATAATAACACTGTTCTTACTTGTGATTCTCAATCAGCTACATCTAAACAGCAAAATCAAGTAGTTCTTTAGTTTTACATTATAAAAAATGTGAGTTGTCAGTGTTTCTCTGTGTCTAGGACTAAATCCCAATAGTTACAGTATTAGCACGGTCCTTCATAAACAAATCTACAATGTAAAACACCGTTGAATTAAATTCACACATCAGTCATTAGTATTTTAAGATTAGTCATTTTCATCATGATGGTTCTTTTCCTCAGAAATGTCAACTGACTTGAAACTCCAGAGACTGCACAGTGAAATTAGGATCTCACTGAAAATTGACAACCCTGTAAGTTCTGCTAATCCCTCTCATAAATATTTAATCACTCACGACTTTGCAGCGTTTAATTTTTGCCGATCATGTACTAAACTGACAAAGGCAAAATGCTGCGATTCTGCACTTTGCCACGTTTCTTATTTTTATTTTTTTTCTCCCCCATTTCATTTGTCCATAAACTAGTGTGAAACAGGATTCCTATAGGATTCCTGTGTTGCATACCAGCCAAGTATGCAACACAGGTTTTAGATCTATCAGGGATGTGGTCTGTGCCTGACATTATAAACATAGTAGTTTTATATTTATTTGTTATATCACTGACTTGATATGGATTTACTGACACTAGGCCATGAAGGGAGATCAGTAATTTAAGAGTCAGATGTCGTATCTCTCGGTGTCAGCAATTTGGAAATGCCCCATCGGAGAGTCCTAAGAACTCAGGTCACATCGACTCATTTCAATCAAGAACAGTTATGTATAGACCAGTTTTGTATTCACTGTAGGTCTGACATCCTTTTTCTCTCACCACACTAGGATGTGAAGAAGTGCTTGGAGGCATTGGATGAGATTGGTGCCCTGCAAGTCACGACCCAGCACCTACAGAAACACAGTGAACTCATTGCCACACTCAAAAAGGTAAACTTGCTGACCCAAAGTTTTTTAAAGTTAGTTTCAGTTGAACTACACTAGGGTGTGTTTCTAAGTACCTTAATGGTGGTGTGTTGATTTGCTTGTGTGTTCAAGATTCGCAGGTTCAAAGCCAGCCAGGACATCATGGACAAGGCCACCATGTTGTACAACAAGTTTAAGAGCATGTTTCTGGTGGGCGAAGGCGACTCTGTGCTCAGCCAGGTGCTCAACAAGTCTTTAGCTGAACAACGGCAGCATGAGGAAGCTAAGAAAGGAGCGCTGAAGAGAGTTGAACAAGCCAAGGAAAACAACTCAGGTACTACCTAGTAAATAGAAAAGGCATTTAAACAAGCTATTTACAGTCCTGCATATGTGATGAAAACTTTTGAGACTTGGCATCTTGCAGAACTGATTTATTACATTTTAGTTACTGTAGAGTATCTATCTGGTATTGCCATGGACCCAACTCATGCACTAACTGAGAATGGACGGAGAATGAATGGTCCACTGTTTTTGAATCTATATTTATAATATTGAAACTTGTGCATTTGCTGATGATGATGATGATGACCATCATCATGTTGTTGTGGACAGTTGTTTGCGTTGTAGTATGTACAGTATAAGTAGGAAATTTTAAGCTGGTATAGCCCATATGAGAGACATGTCTTCTGGTTACTGAAAATCAGTGATGAAAATCTAAGTAAACCAGAAAAAAAAAAAAACAACAACTAGAGAACAGACATTTAAATGCATTCAGTTAGTTTATTCTCTTCCTGCCAGACTACGTCATAGTGGTCGACATTCCCAGTAGGAAGGCTGGCTGTAATTGGAATTTTGTGACCATGTCCCTGATGCATTTAACTGATGTACGTAGTCTATTTCCACCAAAATGACCCTCAGTGAAAAGGTCTCTTTCTACAGCAAGGCATGCCAAATGGCTGGAAAATTGTATTTCTCTCACTGTGGTTTGGAGCCTGACATGCTCCTGTGATTTCTACGCTTGCTTAGGTTATGCATTGACATTTCTGTCTGACTGAGTCTGTGTGTGTCTCTGTGAAACTGCCCAAAGACAAAATGACAAATGGTGATATCAGCCCTGAAGAGAAGAAGCAGGAGACGGAGAGAGAGAAGCTGCTTGAAGATGCCTCGGCAGGAGAAAATCACAGGTAGTTACTGAAAGTATTCTGAAATAAAAAAAAAAATTCTGTAATTTCCATTAGAGAAACATGACTTAAAATTTCAATAGAAATTTATGAGCACAATAAAAGCTACATCTCATGGATTTAACTAAGCAAATAGGTGAGAGCCTCCTTTGGAAAATAACTTCAGTGATTTTAATGGGTCTCAATTGGCAAAAAGTTATTCATCCCTAACTGATGCAATGAGTAGCCTCTCATGTCTTAATGAACTGTGTCAAAAGAAGTGTCCCATGGTCATGGAAAAGATGCAAATCTGTATCGAAAGGGTCGAATTATTGGCCTGCATCAAGCGCAAAAAAAAAAAAAAAACAAGGAGAATGCCGAAAGAAATGTAAAAAAAATTATAATAAAATGGCTTCAGAACTATTCAGCGCATTATTAAAACTTGGAAAGATATTGGTGAACCATCATCTTTGAGAAAGGAACTGGGTCCAACTCCAACAAGATCTTAATCAAAAATTAATAATGCAAAAAAAATAAAAAAAAAGTGAAATTTCCTAGGCTCATTCAAACAAATACACTCTGTGACATGGTTAAAGCTAAAGGCAGCAGTCCAACTAATATAAGAGTGTATTTTTTTTAGGTGGGCAGTGCATTGTGTAAAACCTCATCAACCATTTCCTTAATTGTCTTCACTAAATCTGTTAACCTTTTAAAACTTTTTTTTTCCTCTGGCTTTAGTGCACCTAAAGCTCAGGAAGAGGCCACCTGAGTGTCCCACATGCCTGAAGAAAAGAGGACATTTGCTGCTCTACCCCTTTGCCCAAATGGGGGTCTCCTTTCCAGTTTAATTTGATGACTGACTATGAGGATTTACGATTTCCAGTTCACTGATAGTTTTTGCTGCTTACAAGGCGTCAGAACATAAAACCTCTCCACCCAGTACATAATGACTGACTCCATATTTTATTTTTGTACTGTAATGTGTGATCTTTACCTGTCGGACACCTCGTGCTACAGAGTGAAGTGTAAACCGTGTAGATCTGGAGCACTGTGAACATAGAATATATTGAGCATGCTCACACAAGACAGGGATAGATTCTGATTTTCAGTTGGAGTAGATGATTTTGACTGTACTGTGTTAATTACATATGCATTTAAACATTGTTTCTGACATGCACACGAGCAACAGTTTTATTTCAACTTCAATTACAGGTAGTTTGAGTGGCAAAGATTTAGCTCTAGATAGAACCGCCGTTACCAGGTGAAATAATAGTGGCTCCATCTTGTAGATGCATATTTACTTCAGATACATAAAAATAAAATTCCTGAGTTTGCAGTAGTGTGTTTTGGCAAATAATGTTAGCTCTAACATTGTACAAGTGTCAGTTTTAAATGTGTTTTCTTTTAAATTAGATGTAAATAAGATTATTTTTGTGCCTGTCAGATGAACTGTTTCAATATTCAATAATAAAGTAGTACATATAGTACCTCCCTTGTCTTCAGTTAATTCATACTCTAACATTATTTGATGAACAGAGGTTTTGCTGTTTTCTGTTTAGGACTATGTGTGAATCTCAATCTTATGATAGTTGTCTGGCAACAAGAACAACTGTCAGCCATCTGATGAGATCCCACCCATACAGTCCCGATAATGGAGCCTGGCTGAGCCTCTTTTCAGCTTTGTGCATTAAAATACATATTTAATACAACAGAAACAGAAGGTAAAAATGAGTCTTAGTAAATATAACTTTATTACAAAATGAAATATTTAAACTAAATATTAACATACATAAATATACATTTATAATATTAAAGCAGTAATCTGAGAAGTTCTCTGTAGAAAAGCTTTAGTTGAAGGCACCCCGGTCCACATAGGGATAGGCCTTAAATTCTCCCAGCTTGTTGCCTTCTGTGTCGTAGTGCAGCATCCGGAAACACTTGTCACAGAAGAGACATGGGTCACTTGGAGCAAACTGGTCATTTGTAGTAAACCATCTGCAAGAGTCAGATGTTAAATGTGTATTAATTCGCAGGTTTTAAGTTATTGATGCAATTTTTAGATTGCTTTTTTTTTTAAAGACACCTTCCAATGAAGACATGGCAAACTGCACACTTCTGGGTGACGATCCTGTGCTTGTGTGTGAGAAGAGGATACAGGCTCTTGTCGATGCAGTCATTCTTATGGGCCAGTCTGTAATGTGAAAAAAGAGAGGAAAGAAAGAGCTGTGAGTGATGATGAAAGACTGCTCTGCTCTCATGTGCAGTGTCTTGCGCATGCCAAGAACAAATTAGCTCAGACATTTACGCACCTCCAAGGTTGACCTTGAAAAACCAAACTAACGTCTCTGTCAGTCAAGGTGTTTTATTTCAAAAGCTTGCAGTAACAAAATTAAATTGTAATTACAAAAAATTATTTCTATTGCATGATCATTGCATGGGTAGTTTGCTGTAGAAAATGAGTATTTTACTGATCACACTTAAGTTCATGAACCTGACATCAAGTACATAAATTATTAATACATTAGCAGACAAACATAAAAACTATATTTTTATCATTAATTTATAATCAGTCATCATAATCATGAACATCACCATGCAACATTTTCACAGGCTAGACAACCATTCACTCACACACACATACATACTTTACTATTTAAAGTCACAAATTAACCAAACTGCATGTGTTTGGACGGTAGGAGAAACAAGAGCACCCAAAAGATAAACTACACAATTGTCGTAAGAACATGCAAACTCCACCTCGCCAGATGTTGAAACTCATGACCTGCTGCGTGGTGGCAGTGTTTACCAATCCTTCACTGTACAGCCTCAAGTTCTTGCAAAGGGCTGCTTCACCCACATTACCAGTCAGTAATGTAGCAGTGTCGCATAGAATGATCTGCATGTTTGTGCATAACTGTAATTAAATATATAAATGAATGGATCAATACTAATACTGATAACAGGTAACACAATTCTGCTGAAATCACATGATTTGTTTTCAAACCCTCGTTTGGTTTTGGGTCAGTACAGCTCAGGCCAAAGTTTCACAAAGTTTTCTTTCTCACTCAAAGACCCACCTCATTGTTCTACAACTTTCAGTTAAAATTTTTTCCCCTGGTGCAATTCATAAAAAAAATGTTCTTCACACACAGCTGTTGAATTCACACCAATCACCTGATGTACATACATTAGGTTCTGAACTTTAACAGCAGCTGTGACGACTGATTGTCGTCACAGTTACTTATCTGGAACAGCGTAACTGATTTGTCAGTTATATACACAGTTTGTGAACTGTTGTTCACATTTTACACCTTTAGCCCAAGTCTTGTTTAAGGTACATCCTATTTTCTGACTTGCACTTCATATCTTTACTTTTTTGTTTTGTCAAATTACATTTTCTGACAGCTACTTGCCATAAAGAATTTAAAAGGTCAACTCCTGTCATAGGGCGTTTCACTAATTTCATAGCTGTGGCTGTAACATACAAGCATAGTAAGGCAAGACTAATGTAATTCTTCGAATTATTTCAATTATAGCAGAAATGTAACAATTGCAATGTTACATGTAAATGCATTTAACCTTTAAGCAACAGGCTGAGTGGGTTTTGAAAGGGAGCTGTGTTCGTGAGAAAACAACACTAACCTGACGTCTGTGATGATAACTAGGTGTTCACAATCTCCCTGATGACAGTAGAGGTAAGGGAAGCCCACTTTTACTTTTAGATCTATAAACCGTGTTTCCTCCATCCTGGCCTCGCTGTACGGTGGGAAGTTGCGTGCTTTTGCCCATTCAAGGACAGTCCTGTATTACAGATAGAAAAACACATCAAATAGTCAATAATATTTATGTAGCCCACCAATTAGCTGCAGGGATCGTCACAATTTTCAACTCTTTAATAGGATATGGTATAACGCAAAAATACACAAGCGATGCGGAAAACATCTATTTAAAAGGGTTGAAGTCAGGTATCATATTATACATAGTTTTAATAGCTTCATATTTATGTTTAAAATGCTCATTAGATTCCTTTAAAGGATTAAAATGCACTTTTAAAAGATATGGTAACATTTTTGATTCTGATCTTCATTCATAATTTTAATTGGATACATGACTCTGGGGAATGGGCAATTGCAAGAGTGTAATTTAAATTTAATGAATGAAAGGCGACCCAATCACCCTTCCAACAACTCTTTCCTAACACACGATTTTAGTGAATTCCTACGTGAGAATAGAAGCAGATAAAGTGAAATGTTCTGCCCCAAATATTTCTGACCGCTGTGTTTGGTCTAAGGATGAGCTTCACTATTTCAGTAAATTATAACTTGATCCAAACGGCAATCACATGGAGTGAAAAAATTGCCAAATTAAGTTGACCTCATTCAGGCTGCCAACCGTAGTTGACCGCATAAGCTACAGTGTCAACAGTAGAAACAGAGAATTAAATATATATTTTATTCTTCTAATATTATAGAATTTTTGTGACACAATGCACGGTCTGCCAACTGACTCTGCAATATTGCATGATGGCTGTCACCACACCGTAAGAGAAGGATAGCTTCGATGATAGATAGATAGCAAAGATGATAGAGGGCTAAAACCTACTTGCTTATGTCTTGACACTCTGGGAATCGCATGTCGTTGTAGAAAACTCCTTCAAAGAAAAAGAAAGCTGACTTATAATGATCCTGAAAAAAGAATACACACACAAACTAATATTACTGCTAAATTTGTGTATAGGTTTGTGTGCAAATACAGAAAAAATAATCATATCAACATTTTTAAATAAAGAGATGCATAGTGGTAAAGAGACAGACTATTTGTTTCCAGTGCACATACAAAGCACGACAAAAACAATTATCCTCTGCTCTTGCTCTGGAATTACAAGCCTATGCAGTATGTGCTCACTTTGCTAATGAAGTCTGGAACTATGTCCGGTGTGTTGCTGAACTCGCCGCACACTTGCAAGTCGCTAACGCAACAAATGGCATCTCTGAGCTCTGCCAAACTGTGGGAGCCAGTCATCAGCAGAGTCGTGTGAGGTCTGATGTAGCTAAACTGAGGGGAAACCAAGGAATTACTCGGATATTCTCCAGTACCATAGAAAATCACATTCAAGAAAAAGTGGTTTTTAGCACCGTGAGAAAAAAAACTTAAAATTTTTACTCTGTCATAAGTAGCTGGGTAGTACACATTTATGGTGAGAATAACTTCCCCTTCAGGGACCAAGTCAGCTGCTGCTTCTGGTTTCCTCTCCACAGCCAAACGCTCCTGAAAATCACAATAGAGACCTTACATTAAAATGCACAAATACCTATTGACTTTCAGTGCTGCTACAGTGGACTCACCAGTTCGTCTGCGTAGAGGTCGTGTCTGTTCTTGCTGATCTTTAGAGAAGCTTTGTAATCTTGTCTTTTTTTCCTTTGTCTATGTAAAAACAAGTCACAGGGCACACGATTTCAATTTGTTCCCGGTGAGTCCAAGACATAAAGCACTGTAAATTGCAACAATTAAGGAAGCTACACATACACCAGCGTTCTCAGAGTTGAGTCTGGAGGTACAAGATCTGTGTCCGGCTGCTGATCCTCAGGATAGCACCGAAGTGAGTCAAGACTAAAAGGCAAAAGCAATGTCTTTTTTAAATTTTTTTTTATGGATGGAAAAGAAGACATCTCACAGGCAATTTCTCAGAGCTGCTGCTGACATAAATGTGTTGTCTTGTTACTGTGCCCTTTATGTACCATCACAGTCTCGGTGAAATGGAAACGTCAGGTTCCCAGTTACCTGCAGATGGATTTGAGATCAGCCATCATCTCCTCACCGATCCCCGTCTCTTTAGCAAAGTTAGCATGGAACGTGTCCTCGTCTTCCAGCTGGTAGGAGTAGTGGCTCGGCTTCAGACGGTTCAGCCACTCGTTCCTGAACGAGCCGATATGAAATGGTTTGGTGTTAACATCAATGTATTCGTAGTCCGGGACGTTTGAGTCGGAATCGGCCGAGAGCTCGGACGCCGCCATGTTTACCTAAAAGAACGCACTGCGCAAAGCATCATGGGTAAATATTTTTTTTTTCCGTCGTGTACTTTACGATAAACTTTATTTTGTTTTTGTAAATAAATTAGAATAAATTAGACACGAATCCAATGTATTGAACACGTGAACAACATCAACATATGGTGTTTGTTCAGTTTGTAAGGAATTCTTGTTGAAAAACTTCAAACTTTACGGTTTCTTTTTTTAAATTTTAAACACAGCACAATAATCACTTCAACGTAAATATGTAGTTGTTTTGCAGCATTTGATCATATCACAATGGTGAAATATGCACAAAACGGGGAATTGGGGTAATATTTTAGTTTTCTATCTAAATGTTTATTTTTTAACACTGTACTAAATGTGGTGTACGTCAAAAGTCATGCTATAACCACAATAACCACTTATAGGATAACACAAAATATTTTTTGTTTCAGGTCTGTAATCGTTGGGGACCATTATGTGATCTATGAGTTCTGTTCACCTGTGCCTGCTACAGTGGTTAGAATGGGTCACGTGCATTTCTTTTGTTTGGCAAAAAATAAATAAATTAAAAAGTTGAAATCGTTTAAGTTAGATGGAGATGAGGAGAGATAAAGAGGAAGAGAGTAGCCCCACCTGGAGAAATTAAATTCCAATACCAAGCAGTGATATTTCAAAGTTCTAATAATTCTAAACAGTTCATCTTTGAGTTTACCTGAAAGGTGAGGTGGCTGTCCTCTAGTACAAGGCTATAGAAGCACTGACCTACCATTGTCACAAAACCCAGCCTTCAACTCACCAACAGAAAGGCAGACAAATCACACAACTTAGTTTATTGTCAAGTTTATTTTTCAGACCAATTAACAACTTATAAACCAAAGTTGTTATGACTTTGGGGCTTTCAACCTCACATGGTGGGTTGAATGAATGAAGTAGTGAGAGTTCACTCAAATCTTTAAAAGAAGTTACAAATAAAGAAAACAAGCAGCCTTCCTTGCATGCATTGTTTGGGCATAAAACACTTGAAGAAAACATATATATATATATATATATATATATATATATATATATATATATATATATATATATATATAAGTTTTTTTAATAGCAACACGTGATGGTAGCCATGATGAAAAGTACTGTTGAATTCAGTCCCAACCCACAGACCTTTAACAGAAAAAGATATGAAGGGCAGTTTCAGATGTTGCTTTCACAGTGAACTAAACTCCATGTCAATCTAAAATTTTGATTTAGGTGACCTTAGTTTCTGTCACGTTCACTGAGTTAGTGTTACACTTTAAAAAGTCATAAACTAACTGTTACAGAGAACATTTGATTCAAGTTTAACCAACCGATCATTTACAGTGTAACAATGTGTATTATCCTATGCTCACAAACCACTTGCTGGGCCGTTACACTACCATTTCATTGATTGTTGGACATGAGTCAATGCAAAAGCTGTAGTCACTGTTGTGAAGAGGTTTAAGCCATTTCCAAATTAGTTCTATGCTGCATTAAAACTTATGAGTCAGAGGTAGTGAACAAACTAAGTGTAGCCAATGAAAAAAGTTATGACAATAATGGAATTACTTTTTTTAGATTTTCATATTTGACAATTATCAGTTGTTTATTTTGCTCATGTAAACATTTGCAGGGTGTAATCCATGACAAGGGCCTTTTAATGATGACACGTGTAAAGAAAAAAGGCAAAAAGACTCTCCAAGCACCAGGCTATGATCCTAAAGGAGCAATGACTAAACCACCAAAAATAATTAATTATGCAGAGAGGTCACATGCATAGAGATAACCTTCAAAGTAAAACACCCCATTGTATTGTCAGTTGGGTTCATGGATTATCAACTAATCATTTTAGCAGCTTGTCTTCTTCTACTTAAGGCTGGAAAATCTCAAAATACATGTATTCAAGTATTGTATTTTACTTGACTGTTTCCATTTTGCACTACACTACACAAAGAGGAATGTTGTATGTTATACTTTTTACAAGATTTGTGAGTTTACTGTGTTCACAATCCTGTGAAACTAATTACGTTGTAAAAAAAACTTTTTTTAAAGTTGTGTAGCAAATCTTAAGCATTCTTATTAGACCTGAGTAGTTTCAGCACTCGTCCACCACATGACCTCGGCTTAATTATAAAAACATTCTAACCAGACATTTACTCAACTACATGTGTCATTTCAAACACATATCCAATATGTTTTAATTACATTTGTAAAATTGCATGCTTCTTCTAAGGTTTTCACAAAATGTGCAGAACCTGTGGCCTGTGACACAAAGAGACATATTTGTGGGCTGAACTTGCAAATCTAGACCACTCCCGACTCCTCACTGTATAAATATTTTGTGTGCAAGTAAAGAGAGCATGTTTAGAGACTTGTATCTGCCAAGACTTTTTGTTGTCTAACAATTTTCCAACATCAAATTTCGGACTAAATATATTTTACAGGTAGGTGTTATGTTTTATTGCAAAATTGATTTGCATGTCAATGACCAACATCTGATTTAATTTATTTTAATTAATGTTTAAACGTTGTTTCTGGTTTCTCCTTATTTACATAAAAATGTATTATGGTAATTTTATATCAATTATTGTTGTTGTCCTTCGGCTTATCCTGTGAGTTCAGGTCTGCCACAGCAGATCATTGTCCGCATGTTGATTTGGCACAGTTTTTACGCTGGATACCCTTCCTGACGCAACCCTCCCCAATTTCTACCGGGCTTGGACCGGCACTGCACAGCTGGGGAGGGGAATGGGCTGTTAGGGCTTTAATGTCTTGCCCATAGACACTTTGACATATAGCCGGGACCGGGGATCCCCTAATTTTATATCAATTATTAAACAACATAATTCATAATGAAAGTCACTTAGAGAAAATATTTTATCTGAAAGTTGAATTGCTTAGAACAAAGTCCACAGCTCTGTAGTGTCACAATTTTAGAGAAATTTAAGCAGGTTTATTCCTGGACATTTTCGTTCCCCATAGGCAAAAGGGCCACTGATGCACTTAAAGTGTCTATTTTATGACCACTCTCATTATTTTTGTATAATTTATCATTTTAAAATGTAAACTACTTTTATTCATTTTACACCTACAACATAGACAATAACATGCTTATATCCTTGTATAATTCTAATTAGCTATATTGTCGTCTTCACTATGAGTGTCCTTGGCTCTATGTTATACGGTGTCTATCGTTTCACTGTTGAGCAGCATTTCGTGCATGATACTTTAAAATGTCAAGAGGTTTCATGATCCAATTTGTATTTTAATTTAGTTTGTCAATGAATTCACAACTTATAACACCTGCATCAAAATGAGAGGCTAATGAAAACCTGAATATATTCTGTATTAGGAGAATGTACTGATGTGTTATTATTTAAGGAAAAAGCTTTATACAGAAAGGACCTTTTGCTTTGTTCATTGTTGCTGCAGCTCGTGTAGATTTTAGACAGAGTTAAGACAGTGATCACATAAAAAACATTACTGAAAAGATTAAATCCATCTTTTATACACTGTTCTGATTAGACAAAGCTTTCAACTTTGTGTTAAGGTGTTTCGCCTTTGAAAAGTTCAGATTTAGTGTTCACTGCTCTTGTCGGGAAGGACTGAATTTTGCTACACATGCACATGGTTTTACATGGGTAGCCTATCCACTCTGTATGAGTAGAGGTCTTACATCAGGACATGCAAACTGGGGAGGCCCCAAGTGGCTTCTTTGTCTGAGTTCACCTCCATCTGTGTGGTCGGCTATCAGCTTATGTTTCCTGCTGCCATTTAGCCAGTGCCTCGGTACCTTCTGTGTTATTTCTGCAGGGACAACTCGCAGTAAAATAATTAACTGGAATTATATATTTATAGTAGTAAGTAAATAGTAGTGAGGGAGTATTTTCTCCCTCAGTGGGGCAAGCGCCACTACAAAGGTAAGCATGAAAGTGAAATTGTAACTGGACAGTTTGTAATGGATGATGAAACACATGTTCAACTCACTGTCAGTGATAAGTAAGAGAGGAGGAGGATGGCAGCTGTAATTAGCATTGTTCATAACACTTAACAGAAATAGCTGCCAAACCAAAGGAAATTATTCATGTGGTAAATTGACCAGTGTTGCAGCAGCTGCCTGTGGAACATAATTATTTGTCAATCATAGAAAGGCTAAGTAACTGTCATGCTTATCAAGCAATAGAGTCACATATCTTTGCCTATTAGAGACACTTTTTGATGGATAATCGCTGAAAAGAGATGAAACAGACTGTCTGCACTTCCTAGGCCGGTACACCAGAGGGCAGCCAAGCATCCCCATTAAAGACTATGAGAAAGTAAAGCTCCATTTAAAGAACTTTGGAAATGATAGAATGTAAAACTATTAGAAAAGGCCTGTAAATAAATTATGGGATGTGGAAGAGGTCTGAGCATATTGTCTGTTTTTAAGAGGATGCTTTAATGTAATGGGTGAAAGGTACTGCGCAAGTCGTACACCTTGTAGATTCAAGTAAGTTCAGCATCATTGTGTACGAGAGCCCAGTAAGAAATATTGATCACAGGTAGAGATTGCAAAGATCCTGAACTTTAAGAGTACAGAACCTGGATGAAGGCTGGCTTCACACTGTGCTCAGTGAAAAGAAATAGAATAGAATAGAACTTTATTCATCCCTTTGGCAAATGCCGTCCAGGAAATTAGAACCTGTCCCTAACAGTCAACCATGGCATCAACAGATCCAAATGATATGGAAATGTCAACACAGGATTTTCTTCAGCTTCTCAAAACAAGGCTGTCAGTATCACTGGACTATTTCAGAATGAGGACTGCTCACAGATGGAGACAAGCTCAGTTTCATGGTTTGATCCCCGTTATGGCAGACACAGGGCATGATGCTTACTACTATATAAATAAATAAATAAATAAATATGGAGCAATAAGATGGACCAGAATCATGCCAGTGTGGATTCAATGTTAGTAAGATTACATGCAGTTTCATTGTATTTATTTTACAGGCATTTGTGCATTTCATACAGTATTTTCATGGTTTACAAAAACACATGCTTGTACATAACCTGTTGCCAGATTGTGTCTTGTGAGATGTACTAAAAAAGTCCTTAAAATATTCTTTCAGAACACCTAAAATGGATTTAGAGACGGCACTGAAGGAATCCTCGGCCGCCCTGGACCTTTTCCTGAACAACAGGTTCAATGATGCACTGGCTCTCTTAACACCCTGGTAAGTAGTGACACTTGTACCAACCTCCAGCTGGCTTTTGCATGGTTATGTGCAGCTTTCTCACAGTTCTGGTTAAGACTCTCAATTTTAGATGAAGGCAATCGACTATTTTTTAGGTGTTTTATTTTTGTTTCACAAAGAAATCATTGTGTATTGCCCTGCAGGAAAGCTCAGAGCATGTACCACTCAACAGGCTACAGTAGCATTTTAGTGATGCAGGCAGGGATGACCTTTGAACCCAAGGACATGGATGCTGCTATGATGTCACTGAACGAATCCCTAGAGACATGTCAGAGGTAAAGTATGGTGAATTAGCTAAAACGTTTAAGTTCAGTTTTTTAGATTTTTGATAGTTCTTCATTTTGACAGCTGCTTTCTCAAGCTGGATAATTAGTCCACAATACTTCATTGTTTATTTGTCAAAGAATAGAGACACTTTCCTGCTACATATTAAAATATTTATCACTACATACTGTGCGTTAATTAACTTAGATTTCGGAGGAAAACTGGAATAATGGAGACTCTGACAAACCTGTGGTATAGACAACCAGCAGATCTGACAGAAGGTAAAGAGCATCCCTTGGCTATACACTGTAGTAAATATACATATTTGCAAACTATGTTTAGATATTGTACGTCATTGTGATTTAATAAACATGTTGAAAAGGATGCACTTACAAACATTTTGTCAGAAATGATCAAAAATAACCACGCTCTAGATACATGTTACTGACGAATCACAAAAACAAACCACAGTGCACAAATGTGCTTAGCCTTGTACAGATGCAATACAAATACATAATTGTTGTGGTCTAAGTTGCTGTGAATTATTGCTCATTAACAACAGTTTCATTCCTTGTTTTTCTTTAAAAAATATTTGTTGTCTTTGCACTCATCATGTGATGTTGGGTGTTAACAGAAGAGATGCACGCAGAGCTGTGCTATGCTGAAGTGCTCCTGCAGAAAGCAGCTCTCACCTTCCTGGATGAGAGTATAATCGGCTTCATTAAAGGAGGGATGAGAATCCGAAACAGTTATCTGATTTACAAGTAAGAAGCTTAGAGGGATTTATGTCAGATACTTAACAGACAACTAGAAATTACAGTAATTAGCGTGTTTTTAAATTGTTCTCTCTCTAAACAGGAATTGCCAGGCTATGGCAAACATCACAAAAGAGATGGACAAACTGAGTACACACATACATTTTAGAGGTGGTGTAAACATGGGCATTGGGGCATTTAATCTGGTAAGAGCTGTGGAAAGCATTCAAATATTAAAGCTAAGTAATTTTAGGGACATAATAATGCACACGTATTTGTAGTTTGAAGACATTAGGCTATGTTCATTAGCATTTTAATGCTGTTTGTTTTTTGTCAGATACTGTCTCTGCTTCCATCCAGAGTCCTCAGACTGATGGAGTTTCTGGGTTTCTCAGGAGACAGGGTAGGTGACATCACTCTATATAGTGGCATGAAAAAGCTGTGTCACCTGGCTAGTGGAGAAACTCTTCAGAGTTACCTGCCTTTATGTATGAATGTCTCCTAAAATATGGAGATGGAGCACAGGAAATCTGAGAGCACACAGACAGTTTGGAGTGCGAGCAAAGTAAATTTGAGTGCACTGAGTAAATTCGAGCGTGAGCAGAGTAAAACTAAATGCAAACAGGGACAATTTGACTGTGAGGGCCAAACATCTGAACATAAAAACCATTAAAGTATGCTCGTAAATTGAAAAATATGCTCTTGAATTAAGATAGGATATCATTCCATATTTGACCGGTGCATTTAATAAAGGCACAAAAATGGAAATTGTTTGTGTGTTCTTACCTTATAAACATGTGTTTATGCAAAGACAGAACCCGTGTCTTGTCCTAAAGCAATGGTTGCTTGTATAGTACATCAACATTTGTTATGTCAACCAACAAAATATTTGCTAATTATCTTTCAGGAGCTGGGTTTGTCAGAGTTAAGAGAAGGAGCAACTACTAATAATTTGCGCTCCATCCTCAGCACCATGACTCTGCTGATGTTTCATCTCTACATCACAGTGATACTTGGTGAGGCCACTGTGACGGTGGACTGATTCCAGATTGAAATTCATAATTCATTTATTTTTAAATAAATAATTTTCTTATTATTTAGGAGTGGGGAGTTTAATGGTCAGAAAATGATTTCTCTGCACTTTCCTTCCCTAAGGTGCCGGGGAGGGAAACCTTATGGAGGCTGAAGCTCTGCTGGAACCCTATGTTGAAAAGTTCCCTAATGTAAACAATGTCTTTTGCTGATTCTCACCAATGGCAGTCATTGCTGTTTTTTTTTTTTTCATTTAATTATTTTTAAATAAATGTATCTTGCCAATAGGGAGCCCTCATTCTTTTCTACACTGCAAGAATTGCTTTGCTCAAAGGAAACTTCACATTTGTGAGTACTGGTTGCAGCTAAATGAATGTTTTCACAAAAGCTCACTGTTGTTGTTTTTAAAATATGAGCTCATGTCCATGAGTCTGGGTTTTTTCTGCAGGCACAGGAGAAGTTCCTGGCATGTGCTGCAGCACAAGAAGAGTGGCATCAGATTCACCACCTGTGTTACTGGGAACTGATGTGGGCCTACACATTCGAACAAAACTGGAGGGAGGCCTACAGATACGCTGATCTGCTCTGCAAGGAGAGCAAGTGGTCTCAGGTATATAATGTGGCATTTTTCCTTCCTATCCCATGTAATCAAATGTTTTTTCTGCATTTTTCATTATTCCGCTTTTAAAGAGTTACTTGCTCCTTTCTTGTAGGCGATCTACATATTCCAGAAAGCTGCCATCTTAAGCATGCTCCCAGATGAAGAAGTGACTCAACTGGGAGAAAATGTGGTGGACTTATTCAGGTTTGCTATATATATATATATATATATATATATATATATATATATGTATATATATATATATATGTATATATATATGTATATACATATATATATATATATATATATATATATATATATATACATATATATATACATACATACATATATATATATATATATATACATACATATATATATATATATATATATATATATATATATATATATATATATATATATATATATATACACACATATATATATATATATATATATATATGTATATATATGTGTATATATATGTATATATATATATATATATATATATATATATATATATATATATATATATATATATATATATATATATATATATATATGTTATTACAATTCTGCTGTATCTTTACTAATTGTGAAGCATGTGGTGTGTAGGCAGGTGGATGGTCTCAGAATCAGAATTGCTGGGAAGTCGATTCCAACAGAAAAGTTTGCAGCAAAGAAAGCCCAACGATATTCTTCTTCTAACCCTGTGAAATTAGTTGTCCCTGCTTTGGTGAGGTCATGTGCACACTGCTACTTTCACGGAACAGCAGTTCGATCAAGCCAGGAAATTTAAATAGAAATAATCTTTTTCAGGAAATGATGTATGTGTGGAATGGCTTCACTGTGGTCGGCAAAAGACCCGAGTTGACTGAAAGCATCTTAGCCACCTTGGAAAAGGCACAGGAGCAACTCAGAGATGAACCAAGTGAGTCCAAGCGAACCTCTTTGTCAGATATTCATTTAACTACCAAATTGAAAACAACTAATATTTTGTTTAATGTGTAGACCCATCAGTGTATCACCTGGATGACCAGTGTGTTGTCCAACTGCTGAAGGGCTTGTGTTTAAGAGAGTTGGGCTGCCTGGTCCAGGCTGAGCTCTGCTTCAAACATGTTATTTCCAGGTAAGACATTCTCACAATACTGCAACACACAGCAACACACGAAAGTCTACTGCACAAATTTGATCAGGTGAACTTGGAACAATAGAGCTTTGTAATCATCTTCATGTATTGAATAAATTTGGCAATAAAGAATAGTTTTATAATAAAAGCAATAAAATAGGGTCTTATTTAGTTTTTAGTCTTTTTACTTGGATATTGCTTATTGTTTTTACATTTAGAAAATAGTTTGCTGGTATAAAGAAAATCATAATATTTAAGGACGTCTGTTTTTGGAATATTTTGTTAATAAAGTGTACGTGTCTTAGAAGCCTCAAATGTACTCAAACTTAAATGTAGTCAGAAAAATATCATATACACAACCAAAACAATGCATAATTTAAAAATAAATTTGCCTATAATTTTGACATTATGTATTTTATAATACATTAAAATATTATGTATTATGTATTTTTTTTTATATTATGTCTTTTTTTGAAGTGAAAATTACATCAAGCACAACAACTATCTCGTGCCATTCACCATGTATGAGTTGGGCTTGTTACACAAGCAGAAAGGTGACATAAACACGGCCATCACGGTGATCGAAAATGCCAAGTAAGTGACTGTCCACAGTCCTGAGCTCATTTTTTTCTTTTTTGGCTCCGGATTCATGTATATATACTTTTAAATGTTTGCTTCTGTATGAAGTGTTTCTTGAAACCAAACGGCTTTCATAAAAATATGATGCTCCGCCAAAAATATGAAACTAATTGTTGCACATGTTTGTGGTTGTGATGTTTTTTTCTTTTTTCTGGCAGTACTTTCATTAGTTGCAGGGCCTTGAGATTTTATTTTTAGCCCTTGGAGGTAGACAGTAAAGATAATGTATGTGCCACTGTGGATCCAAATGAACCAAAAATAGAGCAGCAACCACTAAATTCTAGTATCATCTATACCACAATATTACACAGTGTACTAATAAGTGATGTTATTTGTAGGATGAACTACAAAGACTACAACATGGAGTCGAGGCTACACTTCCGGATCCACGCAGTTCTCAACACTATGGGCTCGTTTTTGGCCAAACTCCCCCCTTCACGTACGCCAGCTTAAAGGACTTCATGGCAGGAATTTTAAATAACAATAACTAAAGAAATGGGGTAAAACTGGACAGAAAGTCTCTTAACCCCAATTAATCGCATCAGCTCTGTACTTGAAATTCTCAAGAGTTCTCTAAGCCCTCTTGTGGTGCAACCCCATGTAGTTTTTACTGGATTCTTTGTGCAGTATGTGTTTTAAACATGCAAAACCAAATCTATAGCGAGAAGTAGTAACCTTGCATGTTGACCCACTTGAAGTTACTTACTTTTACTTACAATACACAAAGCCAGAACAGTGTAAACCTCAGGACAGTCTTGTGAATGAAAGGTTTTGTGAATAAAAAGAGTTGTAGAAATTCACAAAGGTCAATATTTCTGCCCTTTAAAGTATCCAATATTGTATTATCACATATTAAACTATTTCACATGTCTTGCTTGTTTTATTTATCAGGTTTAATTCCTTTCAATGATTTAAGAGCGTTGATGATTTTTTTCGTGGATGTCAAGATACAGTTCATTCATGTGGTAAAAAGAACAATCTTCTGTTCAGTGCAGTTTGAATAAACATGGTCCCGTTAAAAGTGTTTACCGTGTGCATCAAATTTGATAGTGACATAAAATGTAAGCTGTAATGTAATTTTTAATGATGATATTAAAGCAGTTATAAGCCATGATCCAAAATATATTCTGTTTATAAAGAGAAATATGCAAAAACAAAAGGAAGCAGGTGTTGAAATTATCCATTTTGTTTACATGAAAGTTGAATGTAAGGAGAGATGTATCACTGCAAAACAAAATAAAATCTGTCTGAAAATGCAAACCATATTTTGAGGGAATCTTTTTGATGACAGTGTGATTTTCATCTTGCTCAGTGTGCCTCGCTGCTTCTGCTAGTTAGTGAGCATATGCAAATATCACCTTGCTAAGAATGGGCTGGAAATATTCTGCTCTTTGGTTGTGTTGTGTGGCAGCCACTAAGGGAAGCATTGTTCAGCAATTGTCAACGGACTTCTACAACTGGTCAATAAAGCAAACCTCAAAAGGATGTTTTTCAAGAAACACAAGCTGAAGTTTCTGGGAAAACCTTGTTATTGCCTGACAAAAACATGTGGGTGGACCCTAAAGATGCTGTGCTTGCAATAGCACAAATAAAAACAATCTGCAATAAAGACATAGATGTTTTCCAGCTACCAAAACCTGGATTTTTCATCCTCTGAATATTCAGTATCTATAAATCAGGCTCTACACACTCCAGTCTGCAACAAATCCCAACTTGATTCTCAATGTAGAAAATAATCAACTAATAGATGATGGTGCAGGCTTCGTTATGGATTAAATGACCTGTCAGTACAGAGGTTAAAATACGCTTCACTGAAGGGGTAACTGTCCATGAACGAAACCTAACCCCATTACATTTCTGCAGGATATCAACAAATCTGGATTAGACATATTACAGTTGTAGGGGAGTACTTTTTAGACTAGTACTTTTACACTTTTACTTAGGGTTTTATTTGTGTACTTCTGCCACCGCTGGGCCCAGAATATTTAGAAAAACGAAAAGTGTCCCACTTCTTCTAAACCCAAGCTGTTCGTACCACTGCTCCCACAGCCGCTGATCACGTGGGCTGGCGGAAATCAGCTGACTCCGCCGGGGGAGGAAGAGCAGAGAAGATGGAAGGGAACCGAGACGAAGCCGAAAAATGTATAAATATAGCAACAAAGGCCTTTGAGGCAGGAGATAAAGAGAAGGCGCTGAAGTTTCTGAACAAAGCAGAGAAGCTGTACCCAACTGACAAAGCCAAAGGTAGGGCTGTTTATCTGCACAGAGCTAACGCATCAACCTGGCTCCATATGCGCCGTTAACACGAAGCTAAGGGTTGTTAGCATCCCTCAAGGTAAAGCTGACAACAGGTCGCCTCGGGGTCATACAACGATTATGGATGTGTGTATAATGATTTAGTCAATAATAACCTGTGGCTTAAAGAAGTGGAATCGAGTAATACACACGAGAGTCAGCTATGTTGAAGGCCCAACGTCAGCGCAGTGGTTGCTAACCCATCCTACCCGTCGCTCTATTTTGTGGACTTAAGGTAAATGTAGGCTTTAAAATGTGACGTCGGCTGAAAACATTGACGGACGTGTCCGTTTGCGAAGCCAGATAGCGCTAATAAGATCAACACCAATTGTTTAACGTGAGCCTGAAGCGTCCACATCCAATCCACCATTCATTCGGCGAAACTAGCTGTCGTAACGCCTCGGACTCTGCTGGTGTTTAACATGTCTGTCAGATTTGTTAGTCCTTTCACTTCGAGTTTGAAGGGTTTGCCCTGCCGCATCAATTCTTCTGCGTAAAGGCCGCGGATTTGTAGGGATTTTCGGTGATAGTGGAGCCCGCACCTACAATGCGGGGCGAGGAGTCGATGTTGTCCAGGCCCCACAGAGAGCTGCCAGTCCTATAATTGAGAGTCTGCAGGTGTAGGCTAATCCAGTGTGTGTGTGTGTGTGAGTGAGTGTGAGAGAGAGAGAGACACAAAACAGTAAACGAGTACTGTAAGTATTGGGTTGTAACTTTAAAAAGATCTTCTCCAATCATGGAATGATACCTTTAATAGGATTCTGCTTTGAATAACAAACTGTTTTTTCCCCCATGTCAGTCTAACTCCTTACAGCTGCTTAAAAACAGACTAACTTTTGTTTTTACTTTTTAACTAAAAAGAAATCAGCAATTTTGATTGTAAATATAATTGTAATACTTGTATGAGCCAACCAGGGTTTCCCCTGATAATGTCTTTAGTGACATCATATTTGGAATCATCAAACATAAATGTTTGATGATTCCTGTATAGTTTGCTTTTTTTAGTTTACATTTTAGGTTTGCATAGCAATGGCTTTGTTGCAAGAGAGTTTAGTTCAGCTCAGCTGCTGAAGGCAACAGACGTGGACTACAAGAGACACGGTAACATAAGCAAAGGACTACAAGGTATACGAGTAAGATCGCCTCTACAATACTGTTGATTTAACTCATCAAAACATGTCTTATCATGATGCCCACTGTCATGTGTGGTTTGACAGTTATTATACCGCATATTAAACTTCTCTAATTCATTTATTAGATTATAATTAGATTCCAAAATATTTGTGATGTCACAAATCTTAGTGGCACTCTGAACGCAAATGACAACAAAGTAAAGTTAAACGTAGGTAAAAAGACACTTGCAGTATTGAATATTGTTACTGACCGTGTGAAATGGGATCAGCAGTCTATCTTTTAAATAGACTGCTGATGTTTTGTATGCATGATAGAGTAACATTACCTGAAAGCAAAACGTGTAATTTAGGATGACGGATTTTTTTTTGTTACTCGGAATTTCTCTGAATGGTGCAATAATATTATTCTTCTGGCGTCATAAGCAGAATGACCAGCATTACTTGATTGACCTTCTGGCCACCCCCTAGAACTGTCCCTGGCAAAAAGAAGAAGTAAAACTAATACGTCAGCTTTTTAGGTCTTTTGCTTTGTTTAGTAGTAGTTATGTTAAAGTTCACTTTTACTCATGTTTACAGTTCAGTTTTAACTGGACTTGCTCGTAGCGCTTGAACATGTTTCACCTTTCATCCAAAAGGCTTATTCATATCTGACCAACTGGCAGTGTACAGATCACAAACACATGGCAGATGACAGGAGAGCCAGATCCTCTGAACAAGACTCAGCAGTCTATCTGCATCTGAAAGACAAGGGGTCCCTCCTTTTGAATGCAGTGCAGTATGTTAATAGGCTCGCTCAGGCAGTTCAGGGACAATAATGATTTTGCAGGGAAAATATCTAGATTAATTGTGTATAAGGAGGAGCCGAGGGTCAAGGGGGACTGTGTGGATTCCTAGCTTGGGTCTATGGCATGATTAGAGTTCAGTCCTGATGTTTTGGATGAGGACTTTCTTGAGTGTTTGTGTGTGCTTTTGTGGGGAAATTAGCTTGCCGGGGCAGTTTGTAAATGTTCATAACTGAAGAAAGATTGATGTATTTAGTAACCTGTAACCTCCCTGACAAAAGTACTTATAGGATTTGCCAATGACCTAAGACAGAGAACACTTGCTAGACTGACATTTTAATCTACAGGGAGCAAGTAAATGAGGCAGTGCAAATGATAATGCGAAAACATTAAAGTGAAGATGCATGCTAGTTTTATCGATACTCCACATTTGATCACCCCTGCATCCACAGCTGTTAGATATGCTAAAAGCCAGTAATTCTCAGCAGTCAATAAATGTCTTCCTATATCTGCAGAGGCCTTGACATTGTTGCAGAATACACTGGTATTGCAGTGTGCTATGCGATTGGGTCATAACGTGCTCCATGCAATTTACATCACAGCAGCCTAACAGGGTTAGTGCCAGTCTACTATTACTAAACTGTCTTTGAGTTATCTTGCATCGTTAGACTGGTTGACATTTAGCTCAGGCCAAGTATATTTTAAATGAGATGAATACAGAAAAGCTGTCGCATGCCATGCAAGTAGCTTGAAAACAAAACAAGACAGTAGAAACACTGTAGGTACAATATACCAGCCTGTAGTGCTATGCATAATGGACAAAGGTTTTGTAAGAGGGAATAGTTGTGCACTTATGTTTAATTAGAATAAAAAGTAATGTAATGAATTATGCATTGATAAGCAATTTAGATTATTATAACAGTTAAAAGCATTACTTCTAGCAAGGCAGAGATGATTAGTATTGTCTCTGTGTATATGGTGCGTCACTCACCATATTCCTGTAAATATGAGGTCCTGTGTTAAATATTTGTAGTGTAGTTAATGTCAAACAGTAATTTCATTGATCATTGACGATGTGGCTTTGATCAGCTAGCTACCAGGTGGTCGGAAGTTGGCCAAAGGATGTGCTGCAAAATGTATCATGTTTGGATCTGGAAACTAAATGCACTGCTTACTATCATCATTGTGGTTGGTGTATAGCAGTGTTTCTTTGTTTGCTCTTTAGTCATCTTTAATTGAAAAGTACACTACAAAGCTGTACTTTTATTTGTGTTAAGATGGTGTCATTATTTTTTTAAGCCATAAGTGCTTGGGAGGCACATATTGTCTTTGTAGCATATAGCACTGTAGAGATTTGCATGACTAATCTCATTTAAACGTCCAGCATTATCCTAATGTACAGTCATGTGGTGCTTGGGAGTTGCATGATTTGCCGCATGCTTTTTCATTTTATTTCTATTTAGCATAACATATCAGTAAGGGGAGATACTGCAGATTGGCCACCAAAAGGTGCGTTTCTGCATTTGGTCTCAGTAGTGTGTGAAGGTTGACTGTTCTCCATTTTCACTCACAGCTGCCTGGAATAGGAAGCAGATCCTGGAGTGTTGTGTGATTATTACTGTGACTCCTTGGTTTGATGTCCTCACAAGGTGGTTTTCTTACTCATTTAGTTACCAGGTTTCTTCATCAAGTGACCGAAGACAGAACCTCTTATACTATACTTAACTGTGCTTTGCAGATGTACCTAACATCTTAAGTATGGTGCTTTCTTCTTGCATTGACTTAAGTTTTAAATGAAGACTTGATTAATGTTCTGCTTTGGCATTTTTCTAGTTGGATGTTGTCAGTTAAAATTGGACTTTACAGCAGTGGTGGTGCATATGATTTTTGAGCAATGCATTAAAGCCTTTGTAAATGTGTTTTTTAAAATCCAGATACCTATTGAATCTCAAAATGTGTCATTGAACCTCTTGTTCAAGGGCCACCTTGGTGCCGGTCCTGAGCCCGGGTAAAAAATGGCAGGTTTGTGGCAGGACGGGTATCCGGCTTAAAACTCCTGCCAAATCCTTTGTTGTGTCACTAAAAGTGGCAATTGTTTTTAATGTAAGTTTGCACTGTGCAGAGGTGATAGAAGCACTTTTACTTGAGTATTTAGTTTGTGTACAAATATTAGTCTAAAAGAATTTTTACAACATGTACCACAGAATTGTTTACTTAAACAAAAGTACTAAGCAGATTTTCTATACTGTGCACAAGCACATACATAAAGGTAGTTAAGCCATGATGATTCATCAGTTTTTATTAATTCAATATAATATATTTATAATAAAACCACCAGGTGATATGTGTAACTTGCATTCATGTTTAGCCTTTCTCTTGCTCATCTTCAGCTTTGTTGGATGCAATAACGAAGAATGCTAGCTCAGCACCTAATGGCACACATCGCAGGAGACCAGCAGAAAGCTCAGAAAGTAATGGTGCCCAGCCACAAAGGGAAAGACAAGAGTCTGGAGGAAACGACTCTTCTAAAGGCTTTACCAAAGAGCAGGTGGAAGGTGTGCAAAGGTGGGTACTGTATGCTTCTCTAGTTATTTCTTTTTATCCTGTATTTCTTGGTCCACTTGTTGGTTCTGTAATCTATCCCACTTTGATCCACTCGGTCATTTTGGTGGTGTTTCCATTACACTTGATTAGGCCTTTCATGTGTGGCTGAAAGAGAACACTGTCTCTGTAGTGTTATGCACACAGCTATTGCTATGGGAACCTCTTTAGCTAAGTGGGTTGCTCGTGAGGAGAGAGAGTGAGAGACATTTAAGAGTAGGAGCCTCATAACAGGTAACCACTACATGCTCTAATTTTAGACCAGAGATACAGCAACAATGATGGGCAGGCAGTGAATATTACCTACACATTTTAATCAGATCATGAGAAATTAGATGATAGAAACCTGGGTTAATTTCTAGAATGAACTTGCTGCTATGTTATGCTGTACTACCAGTATGTTGCAAGTAAACGTAGGCAATCATCCATTGCCCTGGTGTTTTTGAGCTAAATCCTTTGAGGAAACTTTGGTGGGTTAAAATTACATCATGTCTTCTAAGAAGAAGTAACAATCAGTTGTACTTTGTTTACATCAGGAAGGTCTCTTGAGCCATGATTCAGTGTACGGTAGGGACTGGGTAATGACTGAATATTACAAACTTTATAAATAATAATACTGTGCTATATAAATAAATATTGTGTTATAACTAATAAGTGCTGGTGTATCATATCTAAATCAGCTACATCTATACTGTACCAACAGTGCTTTGCCATAGTTACCATAGTCAGTATTGTTTAAAATATTTTAATTTTATTTATTTATTTAGTTGAATAATTTTACTTTTGTATTTTAAGTTGACTGTAGAAATGTGCTTAATACATGAGTAAAAGATTTTGTAGTTGCAGGGCAACGAACTACAATGAATTGGCTTTAGTTTGAGTTTATTTCTGCCAAAGATGTTCATTTTTTTTTTAGTTTTTTTGTCCTTTCGGTTTATCCCTTAAGTCCAGTGTCGACACAGCAAATCACCAGTCCGCATGTTGATTTTGCACAGAAATTGCGTAAGATGCCCCCCAATTTCTCCTGGCAATGCACAGCTGGGGATTGGGAAATGCTGGGGGTTCAGTGTCTTGCCCACAGGTTGGGCCTGTGGTTGGGAAGGGCAGGCCGCGAAACTCTGACCCTATGGTCAGTAGGCGGCCACTCTACCAACTGCATCACTGCCTCCCCGACCCAAAGATGCTGATTTTTAATAGTACACATTTTCATTGTTTCTTTACCAATGTGCAGAGGGCAAACACATGGAAAACACACTTTATTTGTCCTGCCATGATTATAAATCATAGAATTAACATTCCAGATGTTAATTCATACTGCTGATCTGAGCTGCTGTTTGACATTTTAAATAGCAAACAAGTAGTCTACTACTGCAAGTACTGGAGAGTCAGTGAAAATAGTCCTTTATTTATGTTTATAATGGAGGTGTCCTCTTGAATGATATAGGAACTCAAGTATATTGGGTCAGTTATTCTTAACATAAGAATAAAAACTGGAGCAGTGGTTTGAATATTTTTTGCCTGTCTGTCACATGGTACTATCCACTATATAATTTTATTTTTGTTTTTTTTCTTTCTGTCATTCCCCTTAAGAATAAAGCGCTGTAAGGACTACTATGAAGTGTTAGGTGTCCATAAAGAAGCCAGTGAGGACGAGCTCAAAAAAGCCTACAGGAAGCTAGCACTCAAGTTCCACCCGGATAAAAATCATGCACCTGGAGCAACAGAGGCTTTTAAAAGTCAGTGTTTTTTTTATTTTTTTAATAAGTTTTTACTGGTTTATTTGATTCAGTCATTTTCTAAACTAATTCACTGTCCACAATCCTCCTCTACTTATTTTCTTCTTTGTCTCCTCTACTCATGGTCACTCTTTGTCATTCTGCATCCTGGAATAGCTTGTTCCTCATGTGCCATTTTCCTCAGTTGATGTCCATAAATGAATAAAAACAGCTGTACTGGATGGAAAGATTTCTTCATTCCAAAATGTGTCATCCATGCACTTTTTTTTTAAACAAACTGGTTCCCAAACTGCAAGTAGAGGAGTACATTTTTGTTTTTAGCGTCTTTATGGCGATTGTGGACAAAATGATTGATTTAGAAAATGACTGAAGTGTGTAATATAAAATGAGTCAGCTTGTTCAATTCAGTTGACTTGACATGTACAGTAGCTTTCATTCACTCTTTACTTTCCCTTGGATAACATGTCCTCCTTCAGAGATTGGTAATGCATATGCAGTGCTGAGCAACACAGACAAACGACGGCAGTATGACCTGACAGGAGGAGAGGAGCCGAGCAGTCCAGGACACTCGCGGGAAGGAGGTTTTGACTTCCACAGGGGCTTTGAGGCTGACATCACTCCTGAGGACCTCTTCAACATGTTTTTTGGAGGTGGTTTCCCCTCCTGTAAGTGAGCTCTTACATACAGAAAGACAGTTGTTTCTGCTCAGTATTACTGATCACTCAATGCTTTCCACTTACACATGACATGGCTTTGTTTTATATCTTTTTTTGCAAATAAGTAGTTACAGTATAATTAGGAACACAGTGCATAAGTTTGTGTCTGACCATAGGTTTAATGTTCTCATCTACAGCAAGTGCACACACCTTCACCAATGGCAGAACAAGCTACAGCCGTCAAACGGATTACCGACAAGAGAGAACAGAAGAACGGGGAGATGTACGTAGACAGGTTCAGATGTTAGGTCTTTAATGTTTTGTTTGTTTTATCAAAAAAATGTTTATAACATTTCTAATATGTATTTAATGCATAACCACACAAGCTTTACTTGTCTACTTGACTGCACAATATTTTATGTGTGTTGTTGAAAGTGAATTTTTGTGCTGCATTTGGCTCTAGGGTGGTTTCTCTATGTTTGTCCAACTGATGCCCATCGTGGTCCTGATTTTAGTGTCAATACTGAGCCAGATGATGGTTTCTCCTCCACCCTACAGCCTTTACTCAAAACTGTAAGTGCACGCACTGATTGACATGAATTGATTGAAAATGAATTACTTAACCCCTTATCCTAACCAACAAAACTGAATATGTCAGTATGCCAATTAAAATTTGTATTCCACACAAAACAATCCACACAATAGAAAAGCATTTCAGGAGATATTTCGCATGACAAAGGTGACAAATAATTGTACGTTTACCTCTTTAACTATGAAATGCTTGCATAAGCAGGGCCTTCTGGTGTCTTACTAAATGTTGTGCCAGTTTTTTTCCTCATTAGTAGTGTTATTTTCACACATCACTGGATGAATACACACAAAGAAACACAGTTCTTCAAGGATCTAAATGGGACCTACCTTGTGTAGAACAGGTGTAGTGATCACATAAAAACTTTCCAAAATTCAGTATGTGAAAAATAGTAGCTTTTTTTATCTTTTTCAGGTCAACTGGTCAGACCATTAAACGTCAGACAGAAAACCTGCGTGTCGACTACTATGTTAATAGAGACTTCAAGTCTGAGTATAAGGGCTCGGCGCTGCAGCAAATTGAAAAAAATGTGGAGGAGGATTATGTATCTAATGTCAGAAATAACTGTTGGAAGGAGAGACAGAGGAGTGAGTATCCATGGAGCTACGTTGTTAACCATACTATGTATGTGCTGTTCAGTTTTTTTTCTGGGCCTCTTGTTTTATCACATCCACTTTTTTTCCCCCTCTTTTTCTCATTCAGAAACAGACCTGTTGTATGCTGCTAAGGTATACAGGGATGACCGAATGCAGGACAAGGCAGAGCGCATGACCATGGATAACTGCAAAGAGCTGGACAGACTAAATAAGCTATTCAGAGGCGGATGAGTTGAGCACTTTTAGATTACGTACATGTATATGAATAGATGTTTTTTTTTTTTTTTTAAGAGTCGTTACACTAGGAGCAAAAAATTAAGCAATTTAGCTCTATTGTTAAAATTTTAAAATATCCTTCTCAAAATCCCACCAAATTCTCATCCTCTGTTCAGCCTGACCCCAGGAATCACCTTGTTACGACTTGTTCAACCAATCTCTGCACATTGTAGAAAGTCTGATATTGTTTCTTTTGTTACTCTGCTTTTCTTGTGTTTTCATGGAAATGAGAAGGACCAGGACACTGGACTGTAAGACATTTGCTTTGTTTTGTGAGAACTTGAGACATTCCGCACAAGCAAAAAACAGCTTTTGGCGTCATCTGACATAAATATAGGATGGAAGACTATAGATTCATCTGGAGGTACCGTCATGCAGTCAAGTCCATTTCCTGATGAACATAGAACCAAAAAAGGAAATTAAAATCTTTCCTTTAGCTACCTTTTCAGCATCATGTGTGGAGGAAGATCAGTGGATCATGAAGAGTTGTATATGGTTTTGCTACTAGAAAACCTCGTCATGTTATCCACTTCAAAATGTGAAGTAGGTTGGGACTAAATATGAAAGGACTATCATTCATAAATTGTTGTACATTTTTGTTTTTGAATGTTTGAAGTTTATGCAGTTATTTAACTAACTATAGGAGAGTTTTTTTTATTCTATGCTCACCTAATCATTACAATAAAGTAAAATAATGACAATTGACTCAATTTGTTTCTCTGACTCTAATTTTGTAGATCTACATAACATTTGCTTTATTGATGTGAAAACCGTTGTTGAAGTAATCAGTCTTTTTTCCCTTTTTTTGCAAATGCAGTGTTTCTATAATTTTATTTTAGTTTTACTTAACATAATAGATAGACAATTGGAAGATTTAGTCAGCTTGGCATTAGCAGCACATATGAATTTAAATTGCACCTGAACACAAGGACTCTGAAACTCTCACATAATCACAGATAGTCAATGTATTAAATATAATCTGGATTAATGTGTTAGAATATTATGCGTTCCCTTCACCTCAATAGTAAACACATCATAGAATTGTCAACTGTAAAATGTCAACTTCAAAACAGAATTTGTGTATGATTAGTTTATTGTATGGGGAGACTGAAACAGGGTTTTCTTGCTGTAATCATTTTCTCTAGATCATAATGGCTTTCAATGTATCCTTTCCTAAAGCCCTTCTGATAAAGGTGATGGGGAATCAAATCTCTTGCTCTAATAAAGTATCCAATGTTGTATTTAGAGCAAATAGCAGGCTTCAGAAGTCAAAAGGGTAAACAAGTAAATATCTTTTAAAGGTCGTGTTTTAGTCTAAAACTTCCCCCCTTGTGTTTCTCTCCTGAACTCCTGGCAAAGTGGCCGAAAGATGGAGGTGGATATCCACTTAATGAGTAATTTGGATGGAGGTCTTTTGCACCCTACCCCTCTCCTGAAAGCCTTTAAAAACGTGACGAATGCTGTCAGCATGTAAAACCAGTTGCAGTGTTTAATATTGTTTTTAGACTTGGAAGAATTCTGATTTAGCCTACAACAGAAAAGTAGACCCCGCTTGACCTGAACTGATAATGTAAAGGCAGTGAAATTTGGCTCTAAATGTACTACTACGTGAGCGTTATTGCCAATGTATGTGCTGCATAGAACACCACGTCTAGCGCGGTCACGCAATCATTCGTCGTCATTTTCCACGTGATTATCTGACGTGGGGTTTACGCGGCGTACGTCGTCCACGCTTGAGCGTCTGTGTCCTACGTACATCACTACCTCCTGGGCGTCTTGGAAGTGAAATGAAAACAAGCACAAGTGAACCCTGGGATGACATCGAGACAACATCTTGAAGAATAAATTAGCCAAAACTAAAGCGACGTGCCGGGAAACGTACGTTTGTGGCCCTGACGTCAGCTGGACTATGCGCTACCTCAGCTACGTCTGTGTATTTGCGCTGGGTTTGTTCTTACTCGGACGTCTCCCACATGCGTCAACCTGTAAACAGGAGCCAGAGACTCCGGACTGGAGGATGACACTGAAAACTATTCGTAACGGGATCCACAGGATTGACACGTACCTGAATGCAGCCCTGGACTTGTTTGGTGGCGATGACGGGCTGTGTCATTACAGGTGTAGTGATGGTAACGGCGTTTTTTTTCTATAAGAACATCGCGCGACTTGAACAGTTGCTTTCTCAATCCCAGCTGTTACTAATATCATATTAATAATGGCTGGTGGTGTCATGCACGCTGACTTACTTAGTACATCTACAAATCATTTCTATCAGTCATGTGAAGTGAAAATGAAAGAAGTAAGGATCATTAAGAAACAAACATATTAAAGGTTCATACACACTGTTGCTGCTTTAGTAGCACAGTGTGCCAATAAATCCTCTGCACTCCTGTGGTTGCTTCTGCTAACAAGACACCTGTCATATTAACAAAGAGCATCTTCACCTTTCCTCCTCTTTCCAGGTTACAAACCAGTTCCTCGTCCCGGGTACAAGCATCCACCACCCAACGGCTGTGGCTCCCCGCTGTTTGGATTTCAGGTAATGTGCAGTTTGGGAGGTTTTATTGGTTGTTGGGTTGCAAAATGAATCCAGTTGTACACAGCAGCAGAACATGCAATCAGCTGTTTCGTTACGCAGTGCATGTTTGCTATATGTCTTAGATTTTTGTACACACACTGTACAACAAAGGTGCAGTGTGGTAATAGAATGGAGCCATCGTGACAAAACCACCATGCAAATATTGTTGGCAGTTCAAATAACAGTTCAACTTCAGTTTTACTACTACTGGGGACAAATATTACCCCTGTGGCTTTCTCCATGATTCCTGTTACCATCCCTCAAGATGTACTTGCATGAGCTCTTTTGTGAATTTAGTTTCGCTGTCTTCTGTGTCTTTGTATCATCCCAGGCTGACTACTTAGTGTTGAGATCAGGGCTCTATGTGGGCCAGATGATCTGATGCAGTTTTTATGTCTCTGCATGTTTTGGCTTGTTGCGTTACAGCAGAATAACTTGGCACAGTTTAAATTTTGCTGTGGTGATAACAGTCTGAACTCTTGAGTTATTTTGACAATATTAAAAAAACTACTGGCAGTAAAACAGTAATGTATACTTTTACCATCTATGAAACACAGATGAAACATAATTTTATAATTTATGAAACATAATTTTACCAACTTACTGCTAAACCACAGTCATATAATACATTTTGCAAAATGTTGGAGTTCTACCTGCAGCATAACTCTTTGTTCAGGCCAGAACACGTCCGTTACAAACATTCAGAGTAATTAAGTTGTTGTTTCCAGTTTGATATCGGCATCCCATCCATGACCAAATGCTGTAACCAACACGATCGCTGCTATGATACCTGCGGTCGTGAGAAGCACGACTGTGATGAGGAGTTTCAAGAATGTCTGGAGACCATCTGCAGGAACGTGCAAAGAACTCTGGGATTGGCCCAGAGTGTCCAAGGTGAGAGGTCTAGTCACTTGATATGACCCAGTTCTATACTACATACTAGTTGACATACATACTGGTGGCTCAAACAGACGGATAGAACCTGACAGTCTTGACAATACATTTTGTCAATGAAAATAGTTCCTGCCAAGTCTCCAGGATCTGTGTGTCAGTTAGTAGTCATCCATGAAGCACAGGGTCAGTAGCTCGACTGCCAGGTTCCTCCTGGCTACATGAAAAGTGGCTTTGGGCTAGACACTGAACCCCAGTTTTTCATCAGCTGCTGGATGGTTAGAATTAAAAGACTGTAACCTGAACATCTGGATCTCTTAAAATGAAATATATTCTTTTGGTAATGGTAATTAGAGAATCTATCTAATCCCTACCTCAGGGTAATGCCATCTGCACCGTAGATATGGCTATTATTGTTTTTTGTTATTGTTAGACAAAGTGAACGTGATTGTAATCTCTTATAAAAATCTGTAATAAATGAGGACTGAATGCTCTAATTGAATTTAACAGAACATTTTTTTTAGTCACTTGTTAGTCACTTACAGTAACATCAAAGCAGCTACACGTACATTTTAATCTTGCCGTGTGTTTGCTCATGTTCTTTCTCTTTTGCTTTCTTTTGTTGTTTGCAGCTTGCGAGTCAGCAGTGACTCTGCTGTTTGACGCTGTTATGCATTTGGGATGTAAGCCGTACCTGGACAGTCAGAGGGCATCCTGCGTGTGTCAGTATGAAGTGAAGAGGGAACTGTGATACTGCCTTTAGAAACAAGACTGTAAAACAAGACTGGTTCAGAAACACACTAACAGAAGAACACCAGCAATAAACTTTTCATGAATGTTTTCTCAGGGATAGTGTCTTCGGACACTCACCTCCCTTTATTGAAGTTTAGAAGTGCACACTTTTGTTAGACAGCTGAATGTGGAATGACATAGTTTTTAGCGTGGAAAAATTAATATCTTTCTCCATGCAGTTAATTATTTATACTTTGTTAATACTGTGTAAAGTGTTTGTCCTGTGATGGACTGGCAACAGGGTATTTCAGGGTCTCCCAGGGTTTTTGATACTTGAGTAGGGCTCAGTCTGTAATGCTTGATAATATGGGTAAAACGTTTACTAGAAAGTTTCCTGAAAGTATCTTGGTGAATACTAATTAGCAGTGAAGTAGTGACCACTTTAAAATAGTGCACTTTGAAGTAATTACTAGCAGTTGAATGCTAAAGCAGCGGGACCAGGAGTATTTCAGTCACGTACAGAAAGTCAGCTTAACATGCTACCAGAAGAATACAGCTACACCTATGAGAAAAATTACTTTTCCAGTTTTAAATAGAACTGTTATTTCAAATGATTTCCTGCTGTACAGACTATAAAACCAGATGCTACCAACCAGTCCCTTCTCCCATAGGTCAAAGACGAACATGTGACCAGGATGTAATCTAGAGCATCTGACATATTTTTGTGATTTATTTTTATAAAATGTGTAAAATATCACATGGGGGGTCAGCGCACTGGTGAACTCAAATGATGTGGCAACACTGTGGAGAAAGCCATGTTAAATTATCATTAAATAAAGAAGGAAAAATGCCTTTATCGATAATTCTGTGGGACAGTTTTTTCATACACATTTTAGGCCAAACATTGTTTCTTATGAGCAGTCATAACAAAAAGGTATTCAGAGTGAGATTTAAGGGTCGCTGATGTTTGAATGCTCTTGCATTATATCTTACCTGAAACATTTCTTATTGTCTTTCTATATTTGTTTCATGTTAAAAATGTGGAAACAATTGTGGATTACCTGCAGGCCTAGAAAGTCTTAAATCACAATTTAAGTTACTTGAAAACACTCTTGCTTCCCTTAGGCAGCAATGTTTACTATACAATATATTTGAATTTTTAAAGTATACAAAACATTTAACAATTCATTTAGAGGAAAAATTAGAGTCTGGTGTATGAATTACCTGGATGACAATCCAAGTAATTAGTTTGAGAAAGAAAAGAAATCTGGGTCACTGTCAAAGTGGGATTGTGTCTCTACAGATTTGTAGAGGTATGTCTTAAACAAAGGACATTTCTGAAGACTTTAGAAGAGGGCTTGATGCTCACCAGGCTGGAAAGGAATACTATAGCCACTTCAAATAAAACAAACTTGATAATGGGCCTTGTTTGTCTGATGCATTAGAAGAAAGAAATCTTCTGAGAGCCAACATAAGTTTATAAAATTTAATCAAAGACCTATTTGAAACATAAATATCAGATGATAATGAAATGGATACCTAAACCAATCAAGATAAAAAAACTAAACATAGCGACACATTCATCCACTACTGTTAAGTAAACGTGTATATGAAGCCTAATTAGCCTAAAGTCCCTCCAAGCTGATGTGCAGGGCTGAAAAAAGAAATTTGGCTCAAGTTGCTGCAGCAAAAATGTCACACATCTGTCCACAATAACTGCATATGTGTAATTTTGAAATCCATTTTATTTAACTGCCTTCTTTTGCTTTTAGGAGAAAATTGGATCACATCTTAGGTCATGTATTTCTGCAGAAACAGAAAATTCTAAATGTTTCAAAAACTTTTAAGTTGTTTCTTTTAATGTTCACCCAAGTGTGGCCCTGTTACTGTTTAATGTTTTGACATTTGGTAGACACAGTTATTAACCTTTTCTTTGAGGTATATAATAAAGGTATATAGGTAGGTTATAGGTATATAGGTACGTTATAAAGGTATACTGATAATCAAAATCAGAGATAGTCATAGTCAGAAATCATAATCCTGGGAACATTGCAGGAAGTAATATAAAAATCCCATTGCTTTTTGTAAATTATTGTAGGACTTATCGATCTAGTTTTATCTTTATCTTTAAAAGTCCGGGAACCTTAAAACGAGTATTGTAATGTTATATTTGCTGCAACCCCTGTACTTTCGATGTGACTGAAACGGAAGCTCTAGCTGTTTACGTTTGACTGACAGTCGTGCGAGCCAATCTTGTTGTCCGATTGTCACTGTCAGCCAATTAGATTACGGGGGCGGAGTCAAACGAAGTTTTTTTTCTTGGTGTTCTACTGTAAAACAAAGTTCATTTCTCCCATCGCTGACTCGTACGAAGACAACCTGAGAACATCTCTGCTGAAAGTGGTGAAGGTAACAACGTTAAACATATGTTTTAATTAAATCCAGAGATTTGGGCTCTTGTGTTGTGCATTTTACACGTTAATAAAAGGAATGTACGGATTCTGTTTTGAACTTGTTATACAAGTGCTGTAACGCCTTTACTGTACGTTTTTTCTCTCTCTAGTCAGACACCACGTTACTACAACATCCAAGTGTGTTCATTTATCTTTGTCTCTCCTTTCCAGGAAGCATGGCTCAAGTCAACAAAACAGCAACAGACAGCACTGGTGAGTGCTTTACTCTATCATACACCATGACAGAGTGACAATATTCAGAGTGACAATAGAGTGACAATATTCAAAAGATGTGCATTCCTATAAACAGTTTTGTGTTCAATCAAACAGGAGTCCAGTTCTTACAGCAGTATGTAAAAGTGAAGCTGTTATGAAGAAAGCAGGTTTAACCGCCTGCTGAAGTCAGAGTGGCTCAGGGTGTGGTCATCACCTAAAGCAAGTTTCAAGGCTCACTTATTTCAGGACGTCTATGTTCAAGTCAAACGTTAATCAGGTCAATTAGGAGAAATAAAATATTCAAGATTCACAGAACCTTCTGCAGAACTTTAACCCTTTGTCCAGAACCTTATCAAGATTCCTTATTCAGAACTTTATTGCATGCACCTTCATGTGCATATGTTCTTTTAGCAGCCTTTGCTCCACCTGTCACCCCCCTATTAAGGGACAGGAGGACTCTAAGCTGTTGGAACACTGACTGCTTGACCCTGTAACACCAACAGTGAAGCAATTTGTGCAGCCTTTTTGTTTGGTAAGAATATTCTACACTGTTGTGTAGCTTACATTTGTGTGTGTGTGTGTGTGTTTTAGTAGCATGCCCGGAGAACCTAACAGAGACTGATGCCTTCATAAGGTAAGCAATGTCTTTTATTTAGGTTGTTATTGGCTGGAAATTCTCATTCCACTCTGGTGCTCACCTAATTACATTTGTGTTCCTTTTGTATTATCAAAGCTCTTCAGCTTTCGATCCTGCAGAGCAGTACTCTATGAAAAACAAAAGACGAGGCCTTGCGCTCATCTTTAACCAGGAGTACTTCTACTGGCGCATGGGGATGCCCACCAGGCATGGGACCAATGCTGACCGCCAGAACTTGGAGAAAAGGTACCTCTTTCTCAGTCAACTGGGAAGATGGGAAACTGTAGAACGTGTCTGCACTTGTTATAAATTGGCTTTTCTGCAGTAAAATGTCTAGTATTTCCCACTCAACTCAGTTTTGCCTCTCTTTAAGACTGTCAGACCTAGGCTTTCAAGTGCACTGCTATGATAACTACAAACAAACCGATGTCCTTGATAAAATCAGTGAAGGTAAGCACATCGTTTATTAGGTACACCTATGTAAAACTGATGCAGTCTAATACAACAGACCTGCAGTAAATCTGAAACCTTTGGTCATTTTGTCCTACCAGCTGCAGAGGCCGATCATTCAGATGCAGACTGTTTTTTGCTTGCCTTTATGAGCCACGGAGAGGATGAACATGTGTACACTCAAGATGGCAAGCTAAGCATTAAGGAAATCACAGCCATGTTCAAAGGAACCAAGTGCGAAAGCCTTGTAGGAAAGCCCAAGATCTTCATTTGGCAGGTACTGTACATGTGAACAGAACACATATCCAATCTACCTGAATGTGGGATCATTCAATTTTTGCTTAGTTGTAAATCCATAGTGGTCAGAAAGCTTTCAGAGTTAACGTGGCTATGCCGGTTGCCAGGCATGCCGTGGAAACGAGCATGACGACGCAGTGACAGCCTGTGATGCCGTGGACAGTGAAGTAAAGACAAATGAGGTAGTGGTGGACGCCTCTTCTTTACACACCCTCCCTGCTGGAGCTGATTTCATTATGTGCTACTCTGTGGCAGAAGGTAGGAGGATTCAAGCTATAATTTGATTTGACTTTATTTGATTCAGCTGATACTATAAAAGTGTAATAGTGAGCCTACTTACAAATATTTAAGACCTAAGCCTTACTAAGTGTCTTCATTGTTCTTCACTCAGTATCCTGTCTTGTCCCTTTTGTTAAGGTTACTATGCCCACCGAGACACTCTCTTTGGCTCCTGGTATGTCCAAGACCTGTGTGATTTGCTTCACAAGTACGGGGATTCCCTTGAATTCACACACTTACTTATGCTGGTCAACAGAAAAGTGTCAATGAGGAGCGTTTTAAAGTGTAGTGACCCGAAAGCCATTGGAAAGAAGCAAGTGCCTTGCTTTGCTTCGATGCTCACAAAGCAACTCTACTTTCACCCAAAAAAGTGACAGTCACTTAGAGACTTAGTCATTAAATGAGCTGGTACTTGTTTTAGGGTGAGGGGTCTAAATTGAGCTTTCAAAGAATTTTGCTGGTCTTTCTGTTTGATGTTACTAAACACTATTATTTACATCCACAGTGATCAATCACATGATTGTGAGCCTTTCCAGTGAAAACAGGGGTTATAAAATATCAGGGACAATTTTGAAATCTTAATCTTTCTGGCCAGAGATTAGCCAAAAATAAGACCACGTCTGTAACCTTAGAAATATTAAGTATATGCATACATGCGTGAGTTGTTCCTGTTATTTTGACATGACAGCTGTCATGGCACTACATTAATAATATCTTAATTTGCATGTTTTTCTTCACACCTTGCCGGGGACGTCTTGAGCCTGAGAAAGCTGTAAATGTCAGGGATATCTGGTTTTAGCAATAAATTCAGTTGCAGGGATATTTACCAGCCAAATCAAATCCACAAATCAAACGGTATCATGTAAGTTATGTGACGAGCAAATGACAGTACTAAATATTCTTTCACCTGAAAGTTAAATGCTTAACTGTGTCTTTAAAAGCACCAGAGATCAAGTAAAATCTAACATCATTTCTAGGTACTATATAAACATTTTGTCTTCAAGCTTGTTCCATCAAAAAGGGAATTCATGTTTGTGCCATTCTTTCTCTCGTAGCAGTTTACAGTAAGTTTATTAATGCACATTTGCACCAAAAACACCAAGAAACACCTGTTCTGAAAGTACCTCAGGGAGAATTTTAAAATGTACCGTGGACCTGGAATTAATTTAGCTGTGTTACATGATCTGAGTCAGGAAAAACTAAGGTGTGGGCACATCCTGTTTTTCCCTATTACTTCCTCAAACAGTTTTTACTTGTTTTTGGGGCAAAATATTTAATATGCCCCAAAAATCATACACAAATCTGCATCTTATCATCTGTCCACTTGTAGAAATTAAAATCACACATTCAAGAATTTCTGCAAAAGACACTGCAGACAGAGGAGTCTCCTAACAATCGGGGAAATTGGTTTTATTTCAGTGTTTATTCAGACATGATTAACATCAATATCAAGATTGTAAACAAAATGCATGATGATATGGATTCTTGGTAAAAATGTGCCATTATCAAAATAAAGCAGAAAAGTAGTTTTTGCCCCAGATTGTAGAACCATCACTGACCAATCTTCATAGCGTTGTTCATGACTTCGGCTTAATATGTTCAAGTGGCAGCTGAAGCTGAGTTGAATATCTCAGACGTCTCAGGTCTTCCTCCACCTGATTTACAAAACACATTAATAATGATTTATACTATGATTTTGGGAATTTAAGTTTTTGTTTTTACACTTAGTTGTATAGTTTCATATGTTCTTCCTGCATAAGTTTGAAATCTGTACCTGTGTAGAATGAAAAAAGTCAACAAATAAACCAACCTGTTCCAGTTCATCCTTCAGTTCATTGTATTTTGTCACATTAAATTTCTTCTTGCTGGCCCCCTTATAAAAGTAATGCAGGAACTGTCTGTCTTTAGCATCTGGATATACATAATCCTAAGAAGAGATATAAATTAGACTTCCTATTAATGCAGAATGAAACAAGTATGCAAATATAATCAGGACTGTTAATTAAATATGTTAAATATGAATCTACATCGAACAGACTGAATCAGTTGCAATAAAGAAGGGAAACGAGGCAAAGCAGCTAGCAAGGTTCTTTTCCAAATTAACTGCAAAAATGATCATTTAAAGCTTAGAGGTATGTGCCAAACCATTTCTTGGCTGGGCTTTGTGACTTCTCAAAGTATCTGCTGGTCATCTGGCAACCTCACAGTGACAGATTGTATTACGTTTGGACAATTCCACATTAGTTGTTTCCCCCTTTTAGTCTGCATGCTGGGCTAAGCTAAATGGCAGAATGATCTAGTTTCATATGTTATTAAAAGATATGGGAGTGATATTAATCTTCTATTTCAATACAAACAAACAATAAAAAAACAGTATAGCAAATTTACCCAAACATATGTGCTTAAATTAATAGACATTTTAAATTGAAAAAGAACAAAACCTTTGACTTTTGTCACAAGACTTGCCTGTTTTGTAAGGACATAATAAGCAAAGACTCCAATGCTGGTGGAGTAGGTGAGGAAGTAAGTGACAGGCTCCATGACGTCCCATGAATAGACCCACCAGGTGAGCCAGGCTAGAGCACCACCCTGCACGGATAACAGTGCCAAACCAGTCCAGAGCACCTTGGATGTCTTCATCTCTGCTTTTTGGCAAAGCTGTGCCTTCATCTGTGAGAAAACAACAAGGGGGGGAAAGGTTATTGGCTAATTTGTGAAAACCTGCCTAACAAAATGAAAAGGACAGAAATTGGTCTTATTCGGTCCCAACAGGCAAAGGTATGTACAGTAGTAGAAGATAAAAAATGTTTTTACACACAACGTGTCGGTTATTGTACCGTCTCAAGTGGGGAAAGTTCTTGTTTGAGATGGTCCAATTTTTCCAGCAACTGTCTCTCCTTTAGCAGGTGGTGTTCAGGCAGATGGAGCGCTGTGTGCAGCAGATGCACCAAATGCTTTAGGTCCTCTGTCTCGGTGGTATGCTCTCTGGATGTACACACTGCAACAGAGGGCACACCAGTGTAGATGAGGATGGGCAGGTGAGATAAAAATGTGACATTCGTCATGCCTGGAGAGATAGTAACTGCTATTTATGAGCAAGACTAGGTGCAACTGCAAAGCAGAAAAATGATAATATCATTTCTGGCTGGAGAGAAATGTATTTCTACCTGTTTCACATGACTGAACATCATAAACTGCATCATTGATGATGAGCTTGAAGCCCTTGTTCAGCAGAGCTTCTAACAGTGTGGTGCTGGCAACACGCTCTCCATCTGTCAAAGAAGAGCAAATGTACAACTCGTTACTTGTATCTCAATCATATAACTACATCAAATGCTCAGCCCAAATAGTTTCTGACAGAATAAACACAAACAAACACACAAATCAGAAAGTAGAAACAAAAATGCTTAACGGATCACTTCAGCCGACACCATAGAAACCCTCAGAGACCTGGCAGAGAGTCAACATGTTACAGTTTGAACAACGTTATTCACAACTGCAAAGCCAGTTCTTAGAAATCAGACTTGAGGGAAAATTTACATGCATGGTCACTACATTGAGCACCAAAAAGAATAACACGTGGTACAAGAATAGCCTTTGTTAAAGCCCTAGAGAAATGAAAAGCACACAACCTGTCAAACCAGGCTGCCATGCTGCAACAAAACAGACAATACCTGAGGAATGTGATCAACAAAGTATGTGCATAGCTAACATATGTTAAGTACCTGTGGAGAAAACAGAAGCTGTAACTCCAGGATCCTCTTTCTGCAAATCGCCGATCAGATCTCCAACATTCATCAACATGGGTCTAAGGAAGAACAAACACTTCTCATTCCTGGATGGTAGTGGAACCTCGAGAGCTAGACGGCCATGTTTGTACTTTAAAGACACATCTGCGACACAATAAGGAGAAAAAAATCAAATTTTTGAGGGATGAGGGTTTGTGGTCGGCCGTTTAACAAACAGGAATACATGAAATCACAAACAGGTTAGCCTTGTAATTTACGACAGCTTATTTTCATGTGAAAGTAATAACAGCGTATTACCACTTGAGGGCGGGACTGTGCTGTAGAAAAGAGCTTGGCAATTTCCGAGGACAGGACGCCTCAGTTGAACCTGAAGTGAAAAAGAAAGAAGAAATGAAAAACATAGAAGGCAAGAAAGCACAATGGAAAAGAAAGAAAAAGTGTTTTTGGTCCATTCAGTTTATTTGTGCCAAAAAGTTGTTTTCTACATTGGGTGGAAGTGTAAAACAGGGCCACTGGATTAAGAAAAGAAGCATATTAAAAAATATCCACTCAAAAACTGCCAACAAGCCACATCAATTAAATGTTTTGGGCTGTGCTCTGAGGTCGCTGCTTTTACGCTAATACGAAATTCTTTCTATTACCTCTGCTCCTTTTTGCCTTTCACTTTCTATCTTCTAACAGTTGCGTAACCTGACTGGCTGAAGTACTGATTCTGCTGATGAAACCTGCTCTTTTTTTTGCTGATGTGCAACTTTTGATTTGAATTCAGGCTGCAGTAGTTAATGCATGATGAAATGCCTGTGCCTCTTACAACAAAATGTACTATCAATCAGCAATCAGCTAAACCACAAGTCCGCCCACTCTCCTGATAGTGGAGAATGCCTCTATAGGGAAAAGCTCATTATTCCAGTCAGTAGGAAAGCTTCTGTCCTGTATTTGGCATTCCTTGAGTGTTGTCTTTTCCCTTTACATGCAAACTTGTCTTTCAATTCAATATTCAAAGTCACTGGGGTGTGGTACAAAGCAGCTAATTTAGCATTAGGCCACATGTAAAGAATTTTAATGTGGATAGGTGATGCTCAGTCATAACAGAGTCATGACACACAATGTGGCATTGTCATGGATGTGGCGACCACTGCCTACACACCCCCATTGTCCTCCAACAGGGAGTCTATTCAATCAATATCGCATTAAAGAGGTAAAAGAGAGCTGTCCATTTTCATAGGCTGAGAGAGCAGACAAAGCTGGATGTACAGTGGCAGAGCAGCAGTCTCTCACTCTGCAATAGTTAAGAGATGAGGCTCTAATAGGAAAAACAATATTCACGTATAGCAATGAATAACAATCCACCAGACTAGAGGCTTTTCTCTGAGTGGTAACTTGAACCACAAAGATAAAAGTGCAGGATGTACCACAGTCACAACATGCTGAAACAGATGTATAGACGCACCTTAAAACTATTTTTGTTACAAAAAGATTAGCTACAGTTTTGATTTACCAGTGTTTGTTAGCTTGCTAATGAAGTAGTGCACAACACCATGAAAAAAAATGTGTTTTTATTTTTACTGTTTATGCCAAAATGAGTCAAATGAGACAGATCTGAGCTGCTGAGCTTGTGCGAAATACCCTGATGTCATTGTACAGCTGAAAGCAATAACAACGATTTGCCACCTACACATCATCACACCAGCTCTCTGGACAGTGGAGATGAGGATTATTATTATTATTATTTTTTTAGATCCATACAAGCACTATCACAGGTGTTGATATGAAGTGGGGTTTATCTCTTTTAAGTACTTAGCTTGTAAAATGGTTTTATCAATGTCTCTCGAGGCCCTTTGGTAAAATTGAATAATAATCTTGCTGTTGTCATCCTGGTTATCACAGCTTGGACGTGTGGTTAAGTGTTTACCATTTACCCTGCAGCAACAAGCCAGTGATATGGGGTTGAAAGAAGTGAACATTTAGCAGGAAGGGAGTGTCTACTAAAGACACTACTGTGCTGCAGTATTGACTTTGAAAGAACCAGTGTTTCGAGAGCTGGATTAATACAAGGGGTCAAACTACAGCATTGCTAGGCCTTGACTTCTTCCATCTGGATGATTCTTTCTTCCACCTATTGTGAACTTCTCCAAAGAGCATAGGCTATTGTACAGAATGTGTCTCATTGTGCTTTAAAGATTGTATTACATTTTTATATATTTTGATGTAGTATTCTTTCTAGAAACTCAATTAGGAAACAATCTCATTATTTTGTAAAAAAATAAATAAAAAAATCCATACTGCCATAAATCAGTCCCACCAACTTATTTGCCTAAAATAGCTTTATCCAAAGGTTCCTAAAGGGGGAAATCTGAGGATCACAGGAGGATTAAGCAAATTCCGTAAGACTGACAAATATTGACTTTTCTTTAATATTGTGTTTTTATAAAAAAGTTACCCAGCGTAAACAAACTACACTAAATTGCTTAATGGAGAGAAGGTGAACAAAAGGGTTAGAGAGCCAGTTGTGTTTTTCTATTTTCTAACCACTTCTGAAAACGAGCTCCTCTATCTGCTCAGTCTTTCTGTTTCTTTACTCTCTTTGTTGTTTTCATTTTCTTCTTGGTTCAATCCCACTTCCATACTCCATGACATTAACAAATTAGCTGGTCAAAGCACATCTCTACACAACGCGTTCCTGAGATGTGGGAGGTGTGCATGTTGGGGACTGCGCGACCTACGGTCACCAATAATTCCCCTCTCTGCGTAGGTCTGTGTAGACATTTATGTGTTTTGATAGATAAGCATAATTTCTCTTTAAGGAAGTAGCATAAAACCCTTACAAGCAGTCTAAAAGGAATCACAAGGAGAACAAAAATGCTATAACATCATGTGGAATCATGAGAAGCAGCAACATGTCCACTGCAACTTGAGGGAGGGGACAAAAAAGAAAACAACAACAACAAAAGAAAAGAAAAAAGGAGATATTTTGTGTTTGGGAGACCAATGATCAGAGGCAAGTTATGAGCTATCAAAAGCCGCTACACAAAGGGTGTCTCACAATGAATGGCGGAAACACTTCACCAAACTTGGCAAAGCGTCCTAGAGACAGATGTCCACATCTGTACAAAGAATTCAAGGCTAGAATTTTAGTTTAATTTTCTGAGAACATGTCATCAAAATGAGATGTTACTGTAAATTTTTGTGAGTTGCAGCTGCAAACATTCAGAGGCTAAAGATGCCATAGTTCATAACATGAGCTGGGTGCTGTTAATTGTTAATAAGCAGGATACTAACATAACTCTTAGCCTGGCAGAGATTGTGTGTGCCGCAGCCTCTGTTGTTTTCTCAAAGCCATGTTATACCTCATAATTTAGATCCTCTAATTGTTTTCACTGCATCAGCATGAGAAAGAGGATGTTAAACAGGACAGACAGGTGTAAAGTACACAAACACACTGAGCCAACCTAGCTTTTCAGAGGCACAGAAAACATGACAAAAACTGCAGTAGAGATGCTATACCACAATGTTTTCAATACAAATGATGCCTTTATATTACTTGAAGGCTCCATTTCATTCTGAAATACATTAGTTTATGTTTTGCCATAATATTGAAATTTGTATTAAGATCCATGGCATTGGTATCAAAACACTGTACTGTATACTGTATAAAATCATATTGTCTATCCAAGATACAGTTGTACATAACTATGGTACACCTGAAACCTGAATTCTGTGACTGTTTATTAAACAGCAAACACATTATCAGGACATAAAACAGCCCAGCACAATACTGATGTACTCCCCTTACTGCAGCAGCCAGTGTGCTTCATTAAACTGAGTGGTGCAGGTGCTGACTGCCAGCATACAGTAGGTGCATAAGAGTAAAATGTGTGTGTGTAAAATGTGTCATTACATTTCATGCCAAAATAGTTTAACAGGGAAGTGGGATGAGCAGCATTGTACCCAGCTGTCCTGCTAATATGGAAACAGCAGATTTGGAACTAACCATTAAGGGCGAGGCAAGTATTAGTTTCTTTACTGAATGGGAGTGTGTATGTGTGCGCAAGATCAGTGACCAGAGTCAGTTCAACAGCTGACTGCCTCTAGTTAGTTTATATGCAATGTGCACACAAACCAATCCTGTTCAAAAGGCTTCTGTGGCTGATACTGCAGCTCCAGGGCTGTTATAAATAATAGTCCATTTCCACAGCTCTGTGTTATTACTGTCTGAAGCACAGTTTCAAATGCTCTTAAACACACTATAATAATACACTTTACGATATATATTGTTTCTACCATTTTCTCTGGCTCGAAAATTGAAGCCATGCTGTACATGTCGACAGTATAACAGAGTAGCACACACTAGGTTACATCTTCCAAAATGCCCATATAGTTGTATCAACATATCTCTAAGATTTGAAGAAAAACTAACCTGAACAGTGTACATACATTTAAAGGGAGTAGTGTTATGAGACAGGAGACCCCTAGATTTAAGTTTACAGTTTAAGTTGAAAACTAAGAGCACCTTGAATTGTCACAGGCTTTTTTTTTAAAAAAAAAAAAAAAACACTATTGAAAGCAGCAGGCAAACCTTCTGTCTTCATTAGGCTCTGATAGACACATAGGGAACAAGTGCAATAATGCTTTATATGTGCCTTGAGGGGTAGGTCTAATTACTGCTACAAAATGATAACCTAGATAACCCAGACAATCCTTTGGTCAAGCAATTGGCTTTGGCTCTGTAAGGCTGTACTTTTGATAAATGCCAACAATAGCATTGGAACAACAGCATATTCAACTTTCAGTCAAATGAAATTATATTTACAAGATAAGGTTTACAGTGTAAAGCATGTGCAGCTGCCATTGTAGGTCAGTGGATGAGTGTCCACTTACCTTTGTCACATTTACATCACATTTTAACAATTTAAACAACTTTTCTAGCCATACATAATATGGGTTACTACAGGTAACCCATAGTAATCGGTGTACACCAAAAGGATTTTGGAATTATCGATTTGTCACAGAAAAAAAGATAGAACCACCAGCTTAGGGAACAGGGAACACGTGGTCAACAATAATCACTTTTTATTACTAATTCACTTCTACAACACCTATAAACACTGGCACTGGACTGGGATCTGACACAGATGAGGCAAGAGAAAATCTAGATAAATACTTTTATTTATGATGGCAGACTATGAAGAAATAAAGTTAACGTTGGTAATGTTGACCCAATACATGACTTACAATCATTGTTCAAATGGTGATTAGAAAAGTTTTAATTGTTTAAATATTTATTTTTAAGACTTACATCTAAGTTCACGAAGGATCAACTCTACCTCTGCTTACTTACACATTACTTAATTAATAGACATGTACAGCCTACACAAACCCATACACAACAACACAGAAGTACCAGCCAATCATGCCTTCAATCTTTCTGCATAAAACCTGCTGAGGATGTGGGCTCCTCTACTCTACGTGATAATTAATGTCACCACTGGCTGCTCAGTAGATCTGTCTGTTTGACTAGTCAAACCACATTTCCTAATTACACAACCAATCAATATTCTGAGTGCTGGGTGGTCACTGACTTTTCATTGTCCTTTACACATTTCTGTCAATTTGAATTTGCCTGTGCTCCTGCTCCTCATCACCAAACAGTTTCCTCCAAATGTTCCTTCTCATAATAATCAGCTGAAGGTGTATTTACCCTTTGAGCTACGCATTTCTTATTTATACCCAAACCAAAGGGAAAAGAGATAAGAAAAAAATGATGGAAAGAAAAAACAAAGCAATATGGTCACACACTGCCATTTTCTTCTTCTGTAGTAAGGCAAACCAGGGCTTCCTGCTTGAGGAATGATGTGGGTTATCATTGTGACAGGCACATCATTTTCCCTGCAGTCACCAAGCAGATCACTCAGTTATAAATTCTGTCACAACTGAGCTATGGCTGGTGGCTTTTGACTTCCTTAAGTTATCTCTTCCCATTCTTGCAACAGGTCTGACACCACTAAGCAAAAGGAAAGTGACATATATTCATGCACACATGTAATTATGACTTTGAGTACTTTGCAGGCTTGACTTAATGGGTATGTGTGATCAATGCCCTAAAGGCTGGAGTGAAAAACGAAGGCTGCCAAGTGGAGAAATTGAATTACTCCATGTTGTCATCATGACTGAGAACAGGCAGCACTCTACCATGAAAATAATTTGCATTGAAGCATCTGTCTTCTGTTATGAAGTTAATGATCTGGTTGGGTTAGGAGGCTGAGGAGAAAATAGAGTGGGCAGAAGGTAACAGTGGGACGACAGAATGAAGGTAACAGAAATGTCTGTTTGTAAAGCACATTTCATGCAAGTATGACAAATTAAATGGTTGACAAGTTAAACAATAAAAACTCTTTAAATGTTTACTTACTGCATACTAACTCAATAAAGAATACAAAAACAAAAGGATACACTTTGTTCTCATGTACAAGATATTAATTGTTTAAAGGAAGCTGTGTCTTTACTGTGTGTAATATAGAGTAAGAGTCAGGACTTTTCTTTATTTATGATCAAATTTATGAGATCAGGACTTTTGTTCTTAACGTTAATCACCACTCAGCCCAAACCCATATTTATGACTGACTCATGATGACACATCGAGAAACTCTAAGCTACAGTAACAGCACTTTGCCTGGCAGCAAAGTATAATGCATGCAGCTGAATGCTGAAAAGCATAGGACAAAACGTGGGTCACTAATTTTTAAATTCATGTGACAGTCACAAGGGTCCAGGGCATCCAGATAAAAATTATTGCTCCAGAGCAAAAACCAACATTCCATCCAGAATTAAAACCCAAAGCTACCATGAAAATGTTGCCTTTGCAAACCTGAGTGAATAATATGGCCCTATTAGATTCCTAAATTTCTTTGTTTTACAAACACCTCTAAAGACTTTCATCACTTATTATCACACAGTAAAGTGCTGTGAACCATAACAGGTTTGCTATGGGACTGCTGTCACAAAGAGCTGTTTCAGTGGAGTTATTATCACATTTGTTTTCATTTCATAGCCAAAGGTTTTATGTGGTGTGGCCATGTTGTCTGTAATAGATATTGTTTAATTTGATGAATTCAGTAATGTCTTATTGGCCTCACTTACTGTATACTACAAATGTTGATGACAAGAGAGAATGTAGACCATAAAATGTATCTTACCAGTGCTTTCTATTTTAGTCATAAGAATAACACAAAGTTGTTCTAATATAACAACATTTTGGGGATAAGGAAGAAAGTTCTATTCTATTTCTGTGGATGCTGCTGTAATAAAGAACTGCCAAAGTTCCTGGCACAGTTAGTCTTGACACAGAAAAAAAAAAGTAAAACCTCTTCCATGTTGACAATTCAGCAGATGGAGTGAGTTTTTCAAAATGTCCTTCTGTGACACACTGATACCCGTCTGAATCGTGTTGATGTTTTAGGGATTTACCATTTCTGTGAAACAGCATATATTTTAGGCAGAAAATTATTTTGGATTTCACTAGGGTTTCGGAGATAGTGGGTTCTGGGATCACAAGGTCTACAATTAAGATCCAATCAAATTATTTCATTGTTTCCAAATGCAAAGACAACTTGGGACAATGGGACAAGGAATGAGGACTGACCCCTGTATGCACATATTTTCTACATTGATGTTCTGTGAGGGTGGTTCCTTTCTGAGTTTGAGTTTGAGAGATACAAGTCAGAAGACACTAACATCCATGTGTTCTTCTCCATGCCGGCATGTATTTAAACTGACATGGTTCATCACGCTGAGTTCTGTCTTCAGTTCTTCCAAGATAGTAACACTCTAAGTAAGATGGAAACTTTCTATAACACTGGTACACACAAAAACTAGAATTCTGGTCTAGCTAGCTAGTTGTAGCTATCCAGATAGTCATCAGCACATCCAGAAGCTACAGAGCTGAGCTAAAACGGTTCACAAACATGGTAACCTGATAAGTGCATATCTTTAATTATGATTGCAGTGGTTGCTGAAAGCTCCAATTCAGCTTGTTCTAAAACCACATCTCTTTTTAATATCACACTGTTGATTTTATGTGTTACTGTTCATTTATAGGCACTGAAAAATGAGCAGTGACCGCACAACAAACTTAGTATTAGACTACCAAAGCTCACACAAATGCTCCTAAGCACTACAGCTCTCAGTTATATTTCTCACTCCATCATATAATGCTTAACTGTATAGCATTACAGGTCTGTAGATACAGACAATGTCTGTATTACTTACTGGTATAAAAGCCAAACTCCCTATAGCTGCCTTGTCAAATGTTGCCTTGGCAATCTTCTCCTGAAGGCAGATTTTAAGGTGCTTTGTCTCCTGAGAAGTCTTTCTGGCTAGTGGTTAGTTTTACAAAACTAATATGACATAAATATGACAACTACACTAGCCCAACAGAGCTTGTGTATTATTTATGAACTGCTAACTTCTCACACCAAATCTGTTAACACTGCACTATACTTGCAGTTATGGGAGGTATATAAAAAACAAGAAATTGAGAAAGGATTTATAAGTTAATCAGATATATAAAAGGTAAATATTCAGGAAAACGTGTATTTCCATGTTCTCAGCCACAGCTTATGTAGTGAATAATTCACTGGCTGCCACCTAAAATTTACCACTTATTAGAAACAGTCTCATACAAAATGAAGAACTTGCTTTCTGTATTGTAAAAACATTTTTTTGTATGCATCAATTTTTTCTGACTTGTCAGCAGCCTTCTTATTACACTTGCTAATGTAAAGAAACTGTGGTTCACCAATCCTTCGAAAAACATTGTTATCCAATATCTAAAGCTTTTATTTTCTTATAAGGAAAACTCTTAATAGCCCAGGATGACCCTTTTCCATTCCAATCTTTCTCCGATATTTCCTTGACACCTGTAAACTGTCCTATTCAAATAAAGGGAAAAAGTCGACAAAAAAAAAAAAAAATCAACAATACCATAAAATATCAATTTATCCACAGAAACATATGAACATGTTCCTCCTGTATAATGAAATTATTCTGCTATCCATGTTTATGAGTAAGAATCTAACCCTTACAATAAAAACATTTCGGTGAAAATATGACTGATGATATGAAAATATGAGGAAGAGGAGTACAGTTTTTGAAATAAAGGCTGAGTTAATTAGTGTTTCTGGGCCATCTGAAACTTTACATTTTTTGGTGGTCAGTGGGTAGCTTTACGAACACTTTGCTTGCAATTTGTAATTTGAAAAAAGGAACACTGCAACTTCCTGCAATTTTATAAACAGTATGGTCCAGTCTAAAATTAGGCCTTATCTTAGTCATTCTAGCATGTGGGAGTGAGTCATGACAACCTGCCCATCAGAAATAATATGTTTTTCCTCCCTCAATCCTAGTATATGTGCTATCGTGACATTCAGCTGTATTCTCTCTGCACTGCCACAGTACTTGAGGTGTCGACCTGGGGAACTGCCCGATGACAAACTTAGCTGACCTCTGCAAATCCTTACAATGAATGACAACACTGACAATAGACTGAGAATAGAGTATTGTATGTATTTTAAACTGCCCACAGCTCAAAAATACAACTGTGAGTAGAGCAACGCTGCAAAAACCCGGTAGTGATACTTGAGGGTTTTACTTTCTGCAGCATTTCCTCTGCACTGCACTCCCCATTTGGTAATCTGTGCAAACAATTAACTTGTATCTTTCTGAATGATGAGCAATGAACTATATAAATATGTATATAGAAATATAGATAGACAGATGAGCACCTGATGACGCACAATACTGACATTTAATACAATAAGATACTAAACGTCACACTGTTAGCTGCAGAGAATAGCAATGTCAGTGATTTCTCTTGAGATAGTGCATGGAAAGGCACCTAAAGTGTATAATTATATTTAGCAGTCTAATCATGTCTCTTTCTCCAAATGGCTGACTGAACAGCAATCTCAGAGGAATAATTGAATAAGAGCGGTTTCAGGGAGGAGATAATGTACAGTGATGATCAGTCCTAAACACTTTTTAAGGTTGATTAGCTTGATAAGTCATGTCAACATGCTTAGAATAACCTGGTTGTGTAACAAGTTATAGGTGAGACAGTCAGATGTAAAGTGAATTGACCACATTAAAGCACAAAGTTTTAAGTTTGCGTCAGTTTTAGGACAGGCCAAGAAAGATCTGCGACAAACAAAGGGCTGACGAACAGAAATTCCTGTTTGGACGGTGCTCGGCATGGCTGAAGTTAGCTAACGTTCCTCTCCGTGTTGCCTTCACAGAAGCAGGAAACCCGTTCAACCGAAGAGCCTGACAGACTTAGCGGGTACGGTGGTGAAACAATACCTATGAGGAATTGAATTATTTAGTTAGACGGGTTTTTGTTTTTTTTTACCTGCTGAAGAAATGTACTCGGACTAACAGTTTTGAGACCGCAGTGAAGAGGCTGAAGACTTCCCAAAAGTCCCGCCGTAACTTTGCCGAGCATCCGCACCGCAGCCATCGTCAGCCGTTAACCTTCGTTCCCTAGCTGCGTTGACGGGGCATACTGGGTTAAGATACGTCCACAATGCGTGTCCCACAGCCCGGTTTTCTCCTTAGAAACAAGCTGCTGTCTGTGTGGATGACAGCTACGGGACAGAGGGAGGCGCAGCCTAGCTTGGGCCGCATACCATTTCCTCCTGATAACAGGCGCGCTCCTTTCCAGAATCCGCGTCCTTTGTGTCCCTCTTTTCTTCTCGTTGCTGTGTTTCGCGTGAGGCAACGAGAAACAGCTGAACGGTACGTTGCCCAAACGAATGAGCAGATAGACGACATCAAACAGGAGCTGAAGTGCTACGTTCATATGTTCTTAAGTACTGGCGTGTGAACAAGTACCACAAATGCAAATATAGACACATGAGAGGGATAGTTAACAAAATGAAGCTAGAAGACCCTCAGAGGAGTCCTAGATTTGACCCCTATTTTTGTGACAGGGGTCACTCAAAGTAAACCACAGAGAAATGTCATCTATATTTATAGCTCTGCCTACGTTTGCAGTATTTCTGAAGTGACTTTTACTTCACTGTTTAGAATGCTCTTCCTTTATGTTTGGTTCACTAACCTTCTCATAGTGTTTTGGTTTGTTTTTTTGTTTTTTTTGTTTTGTTTTTTGGAAAAAACATGGAGCTCTTTCCAAAAAAAGCTCTTAAAAGTAGAGAGATTAAGGTATCAATTTCCAGTAAACACAATGGAGCATAAACACTCACAAGACGCTATAGGTACAACTTACTGGTACTAAGTTAGACCTTCTTAAAATAAACAATTTTCACATGATTATGGTTTTGTGACATGGCATTTTATCCCGCAGGAATAACATGCCATGTCACAAAAGTGGCCATAGAGGGATCGTAAACAATATTTAGGTAGGCTGTGGCATTTAAACAATACTCTCTTGGTACTAAGGTGCTAACAGTATGTCAATAAATATCCCCTTTACCCTTACACTGGCATAGCACCGGCCTGATGTTTTGATATGAGCAGGATGGATCATGCTTTTCATGTGGTTTAAATTCTGACACTACCATCTGAATGCCGCAGCAGAAATCGAGACTCATCGAACCCGGTAACATTATTCCAATCTAATATTGTCCAATTTTAGTAATCTCGTTTGAACTATAGCCTTAGTTAAATGCCTTAGTAATATGAACTTCTGCTGATTTAGCACATCTTCTTTAGGTTTAGACTAATGTATGTTCAGAGATGATCATCTGCATACTTCTTTTGTAACGAGTGGTTATTTGGATTACTGTTGCTGTTCTCTTATTTTAAAAGCAGGCTGGCATCGACAAAGCATTTTCACCCAGAGACCTGCCTCTCTATTTCAAACCATTCTCTGTAAACTCTACAGATGGTTGTGAGTGAAAATAACACTCAGTCACACCAGATCAGTAGTTTCTGAAATACTCAGCACCATGACAGGTACAGAGTCCCTAAAGTCATCTTTCTTCACCTTTTTGATGCTTGCTTTGAACGTCAGCAGATTTCTAGACTAACTTTACATTCCTAAATACATTGAGATGCTGTCCCTTTTGCGTTAACAAGCAGCTGAACAGGTGTACGTTATAATGCGGCTGAGTTTTTCCTAGTTTGTGGAGCAGAGCTGACCTAAAAGTGCAGTGAATATATAACTATCCTTTGTCAGGTGGGTTTCTTTATTTGCCTGTTATCCTTTACAGGTCATAGAGGTAAATATATCACATAGAAATATCTTGAATGCGTAACATTGATTTTTTTAGGAAATGCTGCATCATTTTAGAACTAAACTTTTAGAACTACTACTGTACTACAAGCATAGACTCTAAAAGCCTTTGTGTTAAAGTTGTGATTAAATAAAACTTGATTTGACATACTCAAGCTTTACTTATATACTTATAAGCTTTACTTATCTGGGATATTTACCTCGATATTTACCATGTAAAGATTGTTACCCTTTTTGTATATTAGTTGACCATTTATGTATAAGCCACTTTTCTTGTACATTATGTATTTGAGTTGTGCAATATTTTGTATCTTCTAAAAATCTGACTGAGAGAACCAGGCAGAACTTAACTATGTACGTGCATTTGGAAAATAGCTAATGAACTTGAATTAACCTCCAATGTCCTCTCTCTTGCTGCTCAATTGAAGAAATGACTTTCTCTGATTAGAAGACGAAGCTTATTCAAATAAAATACCTCGTCATATTAAAATATGTTTTGAGGCCATAAAAGTGGGTTGCCCACTGTTTGCGAGTTTTGTGGTTTGATCCCTGGTGACTCCCGACAACATGTGAAAGTGTCCTAAAAAAGTGTCCTATTCCTTGGGAATAGGTGAAACTGCTTTGTCCAGATTTCAGTTTTGTGTTGTTATGTTTCTCTCAGATTTGTGTTTTCATTTACATGAAGCCACATACCCACACTTTGCTATCTGTCTCATTTTTGTTGATCTATTTTATATTTTTACACTAATCTTTATTTTTAGAATTGATTTTAGTTTTTTTTAAGATTTCTGTTTCTAATGTTTTTGTTTTTAATCTAATATTTGTCATTTATCATATCATTCAATTTAATCTATCTGATTAATGACTTGAGTTTTTGTCAAAGTTAGGTCTTTTCCTGATTCTTTGAGATGAAATTATTGGTTCTTTGCCTGCAAACTAATCAATAAACCCTCAGCTTTGTGGTCAATAAGAGTAATTTGCTTATTGCTCTCATTCTATGAACAGTCAAAATGCCAATCTGGAAAGTCACTTTTATGATACCTTTGATTTTAGTGCCTGCAGTCTGTTCATTAATATTAAAATTAAACTGTGCACTTGAAAGCTGAGCCTGGATAATGTGATTTGTGCAACTGAGTTAAACAGACAACACTCTATTTGATTGCCTTACCTTACCGATAGACCTTGAAGTAAAAAACAAACGAACAGAGAAAGCTCCTTAAATGTTTCACTTTCTAACCAAAATCGTGTCTGCTTTGACCAGCAGCTGTTCATCATCCATGTACTTCTGTGATGGGAAGTAACTGTAGACCTGTGTTCGTGTTAATCCCCATAAGGGCCCTAAAGGAGCATGGACGAGAATTCAACCAGGCCAAAAAAATATCCATTCTACAAAAACAACAACAACAACAAAAACATAAGACAAAAGGGGGAATAGTTATTATTCGAAGAAAGCAGTTGTTCATTTGCCTTACCCTAGACACCGGTGGAGTGAATTCTGTAAGATTGGTGAATTTCATCAATACTCCCTGAGAGAAAATGAAGAAGGATAGCACTAGGCTGGATGCAATCTGTCTGCTCCTGGCAGATATTTTTTATTTAATTTTTCAAAACTCCTCAGTGGTGTGCACAAAACAGTTGTGTGACTAACAAACTATGCATGCAAACGATCACCGGCAAATTGTCTTGAAAGAGATAAAACAATAACATTGCAGCAAACTTTGTCTAGTTCTATTTTCTGGTGAGCTATTTATTACCACACTACTACTAGATTTATCCTATACTGACCACAAGCTGACTGAATAAGACTGCATCCAGGTCTCCTGCTGACTGAAGTTTTTTATGGGATGAGTGCCAGGTATCTTTTTCTAATGAGTTGGCTAGTGTGCTTCAGGCCAGTGGGAAAAGCTGCGCTTTAATAAGAAATTTCTGCTTGTGCCGAGATATGTTTGCTAGTTAAATATTGAGTAACCAGGTGATGCATCAAGTCAGTGTTTCTTTCTGATACAAGACTCTCAACAATTAATCGAATTTGCAGCTGGTTTTTGTCTAAAGGTATCAGGTTAATTCATTAATTTGTATTTTTCTGATTAAAAACCAAAATAATATATATAGTTTCTTACACACTTCATACAAGAATATAGATTAATAATATAATAAACATAATTTGATCCATTATTTTAAATTACAGGTTGAATGGCTTGGGAGATGATGTGAGATAAGGATTATACTGCCACCTGTTGCATTCAGATCAGCATTACAAAATCATAATGGACAACTAAAAGTAACAGAAACAAACACTATCCTCACCTGTGATCTATTTTCACTTATTTCAAATAAGTATAATACTTTGTTTAGTTCTTACTTATCATTTTAAAATCGTATTATCAAGAGCTGCACTACCGTTCTGTTCTGTGGCCTTTTGGCACCATCTTGTGGTATAAAACACACAGAACCTGAAACTGTTCAATCTACTGTAAGTGAGACGTTAAAATGACTTCAATGTACACTTTATTGTTAATTATAAAGGAAAATCTGTTCCATTCCATTATCTGAAAACATTTACGTATAACCACTTCTCATGTGAGGATTTCTAAGAGGCATGCCATGATGCTTTGAAAAAAAAATCTCAAAAGTTTCCTGCAGTTTTGTTTGCATTTCACAACTCTAAATTGCCATTTTGGGGGACTCTCCTACACACAGAAACGATCAGGCATAGAAACATAGTTGTCAACCTTTAAGAATTTTCTGTATTTCTGAATGAACGCATGTGGAAAAGTTAGCAACCCCTGTTATAATTGTAGGGTTTTTGTTGTGTGTAAAAACATCATAAAAATCATCTGATAGCATGTCAAATGCAACCTCAGATGAACAACAACATAACTTTTTCATTGTGCCATTGTTTATTTACCAAAACGTGAGCCTGCCAGAGCTTTTAGTTTGGTTAAGTTCTGAACTGAGACTGATTCTTTTATTTTTCAGCCATTGGTGTGCATCATTGTCCTTTTGCATGGCCCATTTTCAGCCAAGCTGTCAGGCTGATGGCCTCAAATTGCCTCTGAAATACTCTGCTATAGAAAGTAGTTCATTGACTCAGTAACAAGGTGCCTTGGTCTTGTGGCTATGAAAACCCCCCAAATCATCACCCCTCTACTGTTGTGCTTGACAGTGGGTACACTTTCTGTGACAGAGGCCAAACAATTCCACTCTGGTCTCGACTGTCCATAGGATATAATCTTCCAGAAGTCTTGCGGTTTGTTCAGATGCAGTGTTGTGAATCTTGTTTATTATTAATATTTTTGTTATTATTATTATTTTTATTTCTCTGAGTATTACATTCTCTGACCTTGGGGTGAATGAAATGGGATGTTCACATGGGAAGATTTGCAACTGTCTTAAATGCTTTTCACTTTTTTCTCACTGTTTATAAATGTTGAAATTCAAATTATTTGAAAATGAATTTATTGCCCTAAACCATTCTTCATGTATTTCCCCCTTGACATTGTGGTAACACACACCTGAATGCTCCAGCAAACTGCTAAAACTTCTGCTTTTCTAGCATCAGCAGCATCTGGCTGCAACTCAATTTCTTAAATCAGCAAACTGCTAAAACTTCTGCTTTTCTAGCATCAGCAGCGTCTGGCTGCAACTCAATTTCTTAAATCAATAAGCAGCTTTTTTCTTTTTGGCTTTGTTTTTTTCCTTTAAAAAATGGAAAACTAAATGAGGGGTGCTTACTTTTGCAACTGACTTTTTTGAGTTTCTGAAAACTTATGCAAAATATATGCAAAAAAATATAGAATTCATTCAATTATAGATATTTTTTAAAAATTAAGAGAGTTTTGCTTTTATTAGCATGATCTTCCCACTAAAATGTATAAACTTAGGGGTGAATACTTATTACAGGTACTGTATCTATCTCACTCATTGATATTTACAGATGTTTGAGCTTTTCTCTTGGCCATGTCTAAAAATATGATAAATATCCACACTTGGGATGTAATAGGAACAAAGGTATTGTGTGTGTTGGCTGAGCAGAGACAGTAGAAAGTGAAGGGCTGAAATTGTGGGACGGCCTGTTGTTTGAAGTGCAGGAAAGCGGAGAGCTGCGGTAATTGTGTCTGACGGGTGGCGATGATGATGAGATCAGATCACCCGCAGATCCCCTGCCTCTCACCTTTAATTTTCCCATTTCTCATAATTGAATGAGCTGCCTCTCCCCAGAGTCCCGTTGTTATTATTTATTAATAATTCATCACTAAATTATTTACACCCTTGGACCAACAGTGTTAATTGAGTCATGTGGGGTGGCAGTGCTGGTGGGTGTGTCAAAGAGGGTGTGTGTGGGGGGGGACTTTAAAAGTAGGGAGGAAATGGGAAGTGAAACATACATTGCAACAAAAAAGTTTTGTCTTATTTGTCCATACTGTTGGAGCTTTGGGGTAACTGGACATAATGAGTGTGTGTGTGTGTGTGTGTGTGTGAGTGTATTAGCATCAGTTTACGGCACCCTATAACTAAATCAGCCTGATAGTATGCTAATATTTTATACTCATTTATACAGAGTAAAAAAGAAAACTCTTGGATTTGACTGGAAAGTAGAGCTGGAACAATTAATAATTTTTTAGTCTTCAGTAATAAGCAACTGTTTCTGATAAATAACTGACCGTCTTTAATATTGTTTTTAGATCATGGAAAACATTTAACTTTAACTTCACGCAGCTGTTATGTCATTGTATATTATATTACGGATACTGTACATTATAGCACATTTTTGCAAAAAGTAACAAAAAGTATGTATAACAAAGCGCTGAAAAGGAGAGAAAGTTGGCTTTTTCAACTGTAAACTGTAACTTTTATTACATATATTGGTCACAATTATGCAGTAAACTAATGTCAGGGATTCATATTAGTGTATTGGTTTGGCTTTAAAGAGGTAAGGTAAAATGTTGTGAATGTAGTATGTGGACACGTTTTAGATGATCTGGTGTGGTAACGATTGACAGAGCAGTCCAGCAGAGGTCAGCATCAGATCACCAGAATCTCTACCACGTGCGAGGGTCTCCTTCATATGTTTGCAGAGGTGCAGTAAATTTGAAATCACATGCTTTGTTTATGTTAAATTATTCATGCAACCTTTCATTAACACCCTAAACAAATACAAATTGCAGTGCATGGAGGGAATCATTGCAGTCCCTGTGGCAAGAAATGTTTTCTTAAGAAAATGCCTGCTTGCTGTTTTGTAAACCTGCTCACTGTATATTATTACTGAGACGAACACATTCCTGCCAAAACCACTGGCCGGCTGGTTTTGCTTTGTGCATACTTACTAAGTGATTAGAATACATAAAATATGAAATGGTTAGGATTGAGACTTTTTGTAGCCTCTGGCTGAATAGCTCATCCGACTGAAACCAAAGTTTAAAATTTAATGTAAAACTTTATATTCCAAATGCCGTTTCATGACAAGTTACAAAATCATTCTCTCTGTCTTTTTTTGCCTTCTGTCTCTGACTAAGACCTTGGTGCTGTGTCGAGTCACTTGGGCAATGATCGTCTTCAGAGCATTGCCTATTTTCTAAATCTCTTTTAAGCAAAGCAATATAGTGAAAAAAAAAAAATCAAAGAAACTCTGAACCCAGACTTTTAAAAGTTTAGATTTTTGTCGGGGAAAATTTCTGGGTTGGGGAAAAAAAAACAAGTTTATTAAAAAAAAATCTCCTCAGTTTGTGTTTCTTTAGGGAACGATTCATCTGAAGCTGTCGACAAGGTCCATACAAGTCTCCTGCTACCACGGAGCATACAAACTGTCTTTCATGCTGTGGTGGTTTGGGACTAGAGAGGAAGGGCCAGCAGAGAGGAATCTATTTGGTTGAGCTCAGTGTATACGCTGCATGTATTTTTGTAGACATCGCCGTAGACTTCACTTAATCTAAGAGTACATCAAAGCATCCTCTGCTCCTCTTCTTCAGCTAAATCCTTCTCTGGTCCTTATTACCAAAGTGCTCATAAATGCCTTAGGGGAGTTAAGAAGAGGAAAAAACACAAACAAAAAACAAACATGTTTGCTTTTATCTTTCAAATAACTATTTATGCTTGTACAAATGAGCATTCTGAGAGGGGATCATATTGTATCATAGTTGGTGAAGATGTAAAGACTTGTGCTAACTGAAGAAAAAAAACAAAAAAAACAAAACAAAGGAAGACACTTAGAGCCGAGTAAATTGTTTTGGTGACGTTTGCCAGAATGTCATCATTGCTGCTAGATGTATGTTGGCTGCCAACCTCTGAAGTCATGCTTTTTGATTCAGCAAGTGGTTCCAAACTGTGCCAGTGAACACGAGTTTAACAAATGGCTTCCACCCAGTATGTTTTTGATTTATTTTTGATGGCCCTGATGTGAGCGTGGAAGTGAAGGGACTGGTTGTATACTCCAGTGGACCGTGAGGCTGGGGCTGGGGGAGTAAACAGGGTCTCGCCGGCACAGGAGTCTTTCCATGAGGATAGAGAGTGTAACCCCACGGAGATCCTAGAGAGTTCTGAAGCCAGAAATGGTGAATAATAGAACAAAGTGAGGATGAGTCTTCTGAGGTTCCACTGCTCTTCAACATCCCTCCATCACATGGAGAGTGAGTATGTGTGTGTGTGTGTGTGTGTGAGAGAGAGAGAGAGAGAGAGAGAGAGAGAGAGAGAGAGAGAAAGAGATGGAGAGAGAGAGCTCTGATAGTTTCAACTTCGATGTCCATCCTGACTATGAAGAAAACTAAAAAGTTACCTGCCATGTTTTCTCTTTTTCTAAGTGAAACCCAGCACTTAAACACAGAAACTTTCCTCTGAAAACAGATATAATTGTAAACTGGCACCATGACAACTACACAGTATGACAAAGTCTGCATTCAAATGACAGCATCTAAACCTAATCCCACGGGACAGTGAGCCCCTTCTCTTTTTTTCCCCTCTTTTTTGCTTATGAAAAATTCACCGCAGCCACCCTGTCTACCCCCTTATGTCTCTCTTCTGTGCATCTCCAGCACCGAGATCTGACATGCGGTAAACGGAGAAATATTCAAAGGCAGGCTGGGGCTGCCTGTCTCCCACAGGGGTCTCCTTTTTACCCCCTCTCTACTGCTGAGAAATCAAAACTCTTTGGACGTCACACAAGCCGATTGAAGTTCGGTGCCTGCTCTGGAGCGGTCCCTTGCTCGACGATGGCAAGCTTCATTAGAGCTGTCAGTCAGGCCCTGGCAATGGGGCGGCGCCGCAGGGCACCCTCAGGGCCCAATCAATGTTGGGGTCCCCGGGAAAGGGCCATCAAACGACCCTATAAGACGATGCTGTAACCCTGCTTCGGCAAGCTTCACACTCATCCCCCACTGATCACATGATTAATAGCTCAGCTCCACACTTTCAGCTCCATGTTTTTTGAACTCAGATGCAAAGCTGTGGTCTTGTATTTTTAATCAGTGACTTCCCAGTGACTCGGGTATGGAAATGTGCACCCTGGAAGTCTATATAGGAACAGTCCTATTAAAACTCTAATGATGAAGGAGAACCAAACTTCTCCATCTCCCAGTAGTGGCAGAGGAAAACAGGAGCCAGTTGTTATTTTTTGCATCATTTTTGCCTGCTTGTCCCTGTGTGTTGCAATTACAATGAGTCACATGATGCAATGTAAATAAATGAGCCACTGGGTGCTTCTCTGTCCAACAATCTCAAATCCTGGAACAATGAGATATCCACGAAATCATGGTACACAATTCAAATACAGGAGCAAACAAAACCCAAACAAAACAAAGCAACCGTCTTTGAAGAGCGAAAAACTCAGACTGCCTGAGTTCCTTTCAACAATATACAGAGTGTAATATTCTCAGTACCAGTATGTTATTCAGAGCGTTCCTCCAAATATTTGGAGAGAAGGAGGAGAGATGAAACGTGGATAGAACAATGGGACTTTGGCTGTGTTATGGCGTTCGTGTACCTCGCCCCGCCAGCCCTTTGTAGTGTGTGTTGTGTAGTGTCCGCATCCCTAGTCGATCCCCCGCTTGTTCTGAGTCCAGGTGGGGTCTCAGAACCCCCTTTCTCCCTCCTATCTGCCTATCTCACCCACACCTGCTCCATCATTCACACACACAAACACACACACACTCACACACCTATTGGTTTCCAGTCAACCAAGCACAGATTAGGACTTGGTAAGAGCTGCTTTCCTGTCAAATCAATGTAATTTGCATTATGGCATTTTAGGCCTTTTTGTTAAATGTTAATCTGCAGTAAAGACTGGATCAAGTAATCCAAATAGAACTTTGCCCATAAAATAATATACCTCTGCCTAACACTGTAAAAATATTCTTCTTGATCTCTTTAGTTCGATTCAGGGACTTGAAGTGTGAAAAGATAGTTTTAGCATAAAAAGCATAAAAGTCCCTTTATAAGAATGTTATTCATAATAATCTATTGACTATATCCATATAAATATATTAATCAAATCCATGTATTATTGATCATAAACAACATTGCTGCTTTCAAGGGCTGTTGTTAGATGAAGAAGGATAAAGGACTCTGCTAATTTATTCAAGCTCTCTTCTAATGGTAATGGTTGAAATATTCTCTCTGGGCTTTAGCAGTGAACAGCTCCCAAAAGTTAGACAGAAAGTTTCCCTCATTTCAAATGCATTTCATATGTAAGAAGTTGCCCTTAAAATGCCCAAAAGCAACACATTAAAAAGTGGTAGGATATCAGTTTCATTTTATCTCCCACTCACATCATATCCATGAGAGAAACCTCTCACTACATGTTTTGCCCCGCTTCCTTCCCAGCATGCAGTACCCAAAAAGTCCACTGGATGATGCTGAGATGTACACCGCAGGAAAATGAAGCTGTTGAGTGTGTGGAACAAAGAAAATAAAGTAATGATTTCTCTGTCAGATATTTGGCTTTAGGTGCTGAGTGCTCCTGGGGTTCTTAGTAAAGGGCGATCATTAGCAAGTAACAAGGACCAGACATGCAGCATTCAAAGGCAAATAACAACAAAAACAAGGTCTGACCTATATTTACTCCGCAGCAACGTCCCAAAGGAAAGACAGGTACTAGGGCATCATGCACCCTCATAACAATACATTACCTCCTCAAATTATGTGAAGGTTTGCATAGACTCGTGACTAAAGCAAGAAATATCTTAACCTTTCTGCATTTGTAAATAGGAATTGATAAAAAGAAACCATCTCTAACACATGATCATTAAATGCATGTAATTATTGAATACTCTACTTATATCTGACACCCCCCCCCTCCTCTCCCTGGGGGGGAGTTGTGGGGTTGCCTATGGTCAGCGTGTAGAGGCAGTGTCTAGTGGAAGTAATCCTTGGTGATCTGCCCTAATCTGTCACAGATACGCAGCTGAAGCGCAGGGAAGCTGTTACAGGGGAGCTGAGCAGGGTGGTGAGAGATGGGAGGGGTGGACTGGATTATGGGAGTACGTCTGCATTAACTCACTGGCCTTATCTCTTAAATGCTCTGCAAAAAACAGCTTTGGCTTGTATGTCGGCAATAGTGCTGCGTACAATCTTGGATGTATGCATGTGTGTGTACGCGGGCATGTGTGTCATGTGAGCTGAGCTTATTTCATGGAAGCCATACTGGCCTGAGAAATAAGTGAGCACACCCAGTGCCACCGTGTGCCCGTTCACATCCCAGCTTTTCTAACTCCCTAAAAACCTGACAGCCATTCCCAGGTGATCCAGTTTCCCTCTTTGATTTGGCACAGTGACTAATTTGCTTCTGAGAATATGATTTCTCGATTTCTAGACACAGCTATCATATCTCTCTTTGTCCCCATATCTGTGAATTAAGTGTTTGTGACATATTTTTTCCTGTTGAAACCACATGCAATTATGGTTTACACGGTTATTGTGGAAAAATAACTAATTGTCGGTTGTTGCGGATGAAACTGTCTCACATGTCGAGTCGCGCCCTGCTTTGGAGCTTTTTTTCCCCACCAGCACAGGAACACACACATCCTTCGCAGTCATAAACACACATGCACGCTCTCTTTTTTTGCACACCTACAAAAAATAATGTGTTCAAAAACAGCTGTTATAAAACTGATATTTTGGCTGATAACAGTTTGTGAAACTCTTCCTAACACAAACACTCAGACATCCAGAAGCACGCACACTGCTGCACTCGTGCAGTCCCTCATCTGCAGTCATGGGAGGGTCACCCCTTTGGCCCTGAGAGAGAGACTGCGTGGATGCTCTCATGTTTATGTTGGGAGATTAGCAATGATGAAAGAATGCCTTTTCAAGTCTGGGCTGGAGGGGCCTCTGTTCAATGCCCCACCCTTTCACCATACGCACACACGCGCACTCCCTCGAACACACATACACACAAAGACACACTTGTGCGTGCGTGTGCACATATGCTGGCGTACACACTCATAGTGTAATTTCATCATCAATCCCTGCATATTGTACTCGATAGCCGGCAATTGGTCACCACATCCAAAGACTTGCAAGATTTTATTACATTGCATCCAAATCTGTGCTTGACTTTGATTCAGTCACGTCTCTGGGTCCAGGATCTTAGTCGTACTGTATGTGGAAGCTACACTGACACTTGGCTCTCATCTATCCTCTTCCCTCTCATCTTCCCTTCAGCATCAAACCAAAATGAAAGAGCCTCATTGTTCTGCTCTGTCTGTATGTGGTCTCCCTTCTCTCTCTGAATTTTGTCCTCTAGTTCGCTCTATCGCAGCCATATGCTTGGCCCTCGGTCTCGTCATCTCATCTCCTTGTGGTGTCGTGGATTATTATGTGGTATTCATTTTTTGGGGAGGGGTTTCCAACCCCATGTCAGGAGACTGGCGGAATACTCTCAATCTTCCTTGTCATTATCCCTTCCCTCCAAACTAAACACAAGACGTTATGAGGTTTAAATCAATCTGTCTCTATCAGTTGTGGATTTGGATTAGGGAATCCCTCAGTTTGAAGGAACTACATGTCCAGGCAATTTGTTTCCCATTAGTTGTAATATAAAGCAGGGTTTTCCAAACAAAACATAATTACCACTGGGTGAAGCACTCAGTGCATCTAGGCCTCTCTCAGAAAAATCATCTGAAGACTATTTGGTCACAGTCCCATGATCCTATTCACTCTTGAACTATTCCATTGTATTAAACGCATCAATCACAGGTTTGTTTGACCAGGTATTACAGCCTCTATTGTATATCTTTTCTCCTTTATGCAAAGCAGATTCTGTTTTCTTTAGCTTCTTGTCAAGGCCCCACATGACTGTTTCTCACACCGCAGAGATTCATGCTTGTGGAACAGCTCATACAATATGCCGGAGTTCATGCTTGTCTTTAAACTGACTAAACGCTTTGATATTCTCTGGTTTTATTACCCAGAGTGGTGACTGCATCCAGATACCTCCTTTGTTGTCTCTGCAAGTAAACCATTCATTCATCAAATGTTTGGAATCGCACATGTAATTGAAATTTTCAGAATGATTGCTGATTGTGGGGGGCCCTGGCTGTTGAGAGGCAAACTCCCTCAGGTCTTACCTACTGAACAAGTGGAAAGCACCTTTTCAGGTGAAGTCACGAGAGTGGAGTTTTGTGGTGCTAGATTAATGATAGAGGAAATAGAGGTGTGCTGTTAGAACGTACTGGAAACGACTTAATTAAACATAGATCCAGAAGATAGTCATTATCTCCTGATTGGCTTGATAATGTGTTAACACCGGGAGCCAAGGGCCTGCTCATGACACGAAGAATTCAAGGGAGAATAGAAGCAAAAGATAGGCCGACGTATCAAGGAAATACAAAGAAAAAAGATGAAAAGCTGATGTAAAAGCCATCTTAGTGAGCAGTTAACCTGAAGGCACTGGCTTGGCTGCCTGTCTGCAACATGATATTGTGTCTGTGGCAGCTGCTGGCACTGCTTGATGCAAAGACTCAAAGGTTGTGCAACCAGTAAGGAGCTATGGGAGTGTGGATAGTTGTGTGTGTCTGTGTTGTTGCGGTGTGGGGTCTGGGCCGGCATGCTTATCCAAAAAATGCCACAGGGCAAATGATACGCCATCCTCCATTTTTAGAATTGTTACCTGCAGATTGAATTGCATTCCAACGTCATCTTTGCTTCAAGAGTCTTGTGTGTTGTGCTGTGCCCGCTGTCAATCTCTGGAGCGCAGCTTGTAGTTAGCAAAACAAAGGAATGTGATGTCACGGTGTGCTGACCTATATCAGCGTTCCCTATTGCACAGCGTTAACACTTTAAATGCCAAACAGCCTGCTGGCGAAGGCCTGCTGCACGAGAACAGTCCTCCAGTGTTTGTTGAGGCCAGAGAACAAACATATTGGCTCAATCGACTCTGTCCTCATGAAAATTGTATGAGCAGTCAAATAAACATCCTGGATGTCTTACTCTGTAAATGCCTCTATATGAAGCCTATAAACTGATCAAAGTACAGTCTGAGGAGCCCGTCCATATGCAGGAGAGGGTGTTTGGATAGTGAGTTTGTTGATGTAGATGTACAATATTTGTTGTACATGGGGAGCAGATGGCACTACCGTTGACCCTTCTGTGTGTCTTCCTGTCCCTTCGCTGAACCACAGCATGAGGGGGCCCTTATCTGGTCAAACTGGGCGGTGAGGAGGGGAAGGCTTTGAAGGCAAGCTTGTGTGGCGATGCAATCAGGCAGACTGCTGTAGGGCCACAAACAACCCCCCATCCCCCCCAAAAAAATCAACCTCTCAATAACCAGTACTCTTTGCCCTTCTTCTGCTATTCAACCCCATAGAGGGATGCTCATAGTGTTTTCTGGGTCTCCCTGAGTATTGGTTGAGCAGCAGAGGCTGAACAGGCCTTGGGAATTTATGCAGGCAGTATCACGTAGAGTCCTTCTCATTCCCCAGTCACGAGTTACATCTCGAGGAAAATCTCTTAAGTGATAAAACACTTGCGGAAACCCGAGGGATTCGTTGCAAATTTTCCACCCTGGACAGAAAAATAAATAGAGATTATCTTTTGAGACAATATGATCCCAGTGGTCCCCTTTGACTCAACCCTCTGCATGGAGGACACAGATAAAGACTTTCAGATACCAAAAAAAAATCAAAGCCACTGATATGGATAACATATATGCAACTGGATGTGCTTTAGAGGTCTTAGACAAAGCTAACAGCATTCTACAAATGTATAGATCTGCTGCACACTGCTTGACTTCCTTGATGCTCTGCCACATAATGCTGGTTTCTTCTGTCTGGTAAAACTGGGAAACATTCTACTTTGAGCTGTCAGTCAGGTATAAGTGAAAAGTTTGTTATCAAGTATATCTTGGGCTATAGAGGGCTACTGCTTCCAGTTCACACATTGTCTCTCACATATGTGAGAACATCTGCATGCTAGCAAAAATGTATGCAAGCTCTTCCAGATTTTTCCAATTATTTCTCGTTCTATAAAAGACATAATTTCATCTAGCTAACCACTTTGATGTTTTCATCTTCCGCTAATATGTTCCACACTAGCATTGTAACAACACTCTACCACTCACAGATATTGATTTGGATTAGGCTCTGTCACGTTAGGGGATTGCGTAAATGAGGCTTCTTTTTTTTTCTTTATTCTCCACTCACTCATTTTCGTTCCCCCTCTCCCTGTCACATCTCCATGCTGCCTCCTCACAGGCTCTTTGATGTGCCTGCTTTAATTTGGAGCTTAATGGAATCTGTGGCACTGCTGTGCCTATCGGTAGCAGGATCACAGATCCCAGGGTTCATTCTGGTGAGTGGGTGTCAAGATAGCCATGAAACAATGGAGGAGGGCCTGTAGCCCTAGGAGACGAACTGCATTTTCAATGCAGATCCTGGTTTATCGGAAGCCTCTGTCGGGTTATTGCAAGCGTGTTCCACTGGAGGATGTCCCGATCTGTTACGCTGTGCTACAAACAACTGTTGACTTCACAAAGACAAAAGAAAACATAAAGACATTTTGTTTAAGTCACAAAATCTGTTATATATATTAAAAACAAGAGTCAAAATAAACAATAACATTCTAAGCAAGGAAAATATATGAAAATTAATTGTACCCTAACAACATCAGCATTGAAAGTAATAGCAGCCATAATAGTTTTGTGGCCTTGAGACATTTCGACACTGACCACAATCACTATGTAATCTGTTCAGCAGCTCTTTCTTCTTGCATTCCATGTGTGTGTCTTCACTGTGTCGTACACAGAAGTATAAAAAAATGTAGAAGAGATAGAAAGCAGATATTTATCCAGTTTTTTGGTATCTGTGAGTCCATGCAGACACACACACACACACACACACACACACACACACGTATAGGAAACACTGTGTCTACAAATATCTTGACATGAAGACAATATTTCTTACAGTCAAGTTTTGTTTTAGTTTATTGGCTTTTATAGGGTGTTTTTCCTTGTGATAATTAGCAGATTAGACTGACACAAGAAAAATACAGAGAGAAGGGTATGTTATGCAATAACCATCTCTGGCCAGGAATAGAAGTATTATTGTTGCAGTTATGTGGTATGTGGCTTAACTATTTGGCTTTTTACCAAAAGAAAAACTTAATACCTTGAAATAGCTATTTTCCAAAGTCTTGTGACACCATTTGTGTCTTTTTTCATAAGTGTGAGTTTTTTTTTACTCCGCAGTCTGGACAGTTACTTCCAGTTGGCTGAATTTGTTTAACTAAAACGGCAGGGATTCCTCTTTGGGAGATGTGTTGGCTATATTTTTTGAATGTTTTATAGCCAAACCTTCTGTCTTGTTAAACTACTCTACGTGTGCCCTCAGATGGTGAAAAGATAATTCTGTTGATTTATCCTGGTCGCAGTGCGGCAGAAAGCTGTCCATGTTCAATTGTGACTGATAATTCAGAGAAGAGTCAGCGTCTGGATTGTCCAGTGCCCAGCAGTGTGACTGAAGCTACAAGAGATGTCAGGGATTTCACACACTGCAGTGCAGAGTACAACTTTCAATCAGTGGGGGTTATAAATCAAAGCAGGTGGTTTCCTCTCCACAGCGTAGAGTGCTTGGGGGTAGTGGGTTATGAGTGAGCAATGATAAAAGTACGGCCATAAATCAATTCTCCAACCTTATCAAAGACATATTTCAATCGCTGTGTACCGTTTAACTAGCATGCTAGTAAAAAAAAAAAAAGAGACAGAGAAGTGAAGCACTTCCATCTGTGTGTGGAAAGAAGACAGGATCTGCGATCTGAGGCTTGATGAGAATACGCCCTCAGCCATGCATTTGTACAGTATTCAAAGTCACTGGGAGTCATGTTCAGACAGAATGCTAGCAGGGGGAAATCCCGCAGTACAGAGGCCTTTATCTCTCCTCACATACTCAGCTTAATGAACTTTGCTGCGTGTAATGGCACATACAGGAGCTGTGTTGGAGGTGCTTTGCTTCTGTCTTTTATCCACATTTGTATTTGATGTGAGAGGTGTGAGAGTTGTTTATTACTTTAAGATCGTGTCTGTTGATAGGTAATGTGTTGAGCTATTCCTTCATATAGTGTCATCTGCATCACACAGAAGTCAGACTTCTAAGTAAAACGTGCTAAAGATGTTTTTGAGTCGAAATTATAAATGAATGCAGCAACAAGAAATAAGTGTAAGTACAAGTCGTGGTGTGTGATTGAGTTTCGTTGTGCACAGAAATTAGATCTCGCCAACCATTTCAGAGCTTTCATTTATGCACATTTTATATTTTACAGCTGTGGTCAAGAAATTAAATATTTTTTAACAGTCAAAGCAATTAATTCTCAGAAACAGCCTCTATTCCTGTGGGGTTCAGATTAAAACATTCTAGTGAAGCCGATTTGAAAAAAAAAAAGTATTATTACTAGCTCCTGCATTTATTTGATGTCTGACAACTCCCCATACAAAGACATATATTACATTTGACTTCAATGCAGTTCAAAGTAAAATATGTTTTTTGCCTCCTCTCTTACAGTGATTTGAATACTCTTCATGCAGATCAAAACAGAAAAGTTGAATCTTAACTTTGGTCAAACTCAAATTCCAATACACCCGCAGGCATGTAAACAACATTTGATTTATTTGTGCTATGTACCTTATGCTACATCAAGTTAGAAATCGGCCACTCTGGACCAACCGCTGTTTCTATAGTGAGCTCTCACGTGCTGTCATACATCTCATGTCTCTCTGAATGAGACATTTAAGAGCCATGAAGATAGAGGCACATGGGTAAATTGCTAATACCATGAAGCGGTTTACTGGCTGTTGGACCATGCTCTCTTGGTGCTTTGATGTGCCAACATACAACCCTTTATAGCTAGTGGTGGACACACCACCTTAGTGAACCCGCCCTTCAGGACTCTGCGCTGCACTGTTTGTGCTCTTGCTCGTAAATCGATGTGTGTAACGAAGCCAACAATAAACCCGCTTTAAGCCGAGCTGTCCGAGCTGTCTGTTCCATTCAAATTTGACAGATGAGGAGGTTGTGAGGCTTGGCCCTACCTGTGCAGGAGAAGCCTCTCCCTCTGATGTCTGTCTGTAAATTGACTTGCCTTTTCAGGCTTTGACCCTGATGTCTGATGTAAGACCCAGACACCCACACATCAAAGGGAACTGTGGGGGTGGGAGAATGGATTTCTATTTTGGAAGAAATATTGACTTTAGGCACTGAGGTGATGCAGCATCCAGCTTTTTGTATCCTATGTGATATTACAGAATCTAAAAATGGACTTTTTCCCTTTAAATCAAACTATCATAAACTGACATGGCATAGGCATAGTCCTTTTTGGTTGCCAAAATATGAGCTGAATCCATTTAGTTTATTTTGTCTCTATTTGCTCAGATGTTGGTCTGGGTAACTATACATTGATCAGCCACTACATTAAAACTTAGGTGGTCCTAATAATGCTATTAAGGACATGGGTTAGCATAAGTCTGAGCACTCTGCGGCTGTACAGCCCCATACAAAGGAAAATATGATAGACTTTTGCAGACGTGGCAGAAGTACTTAAGATTAGTATTCAAGTACAAATGCAACGACTTATTTTTGAGCTGTAGTGGAAGAAGTATTTGCAGTTTTCACTGTAGTTCTAGTAGCAACACAAAAAGTCATCCATTCAACGTTATTTTCATAAGCACCGTATATGACCACAATGTACAATAAGCATCAAAATTTTAATTACACATATGCTTAATCACTCTAGTTTGTGTCATATTATATTATATTTCATTACATTGATATACATTTTTGTAGCTAATCCTTGTAAACATTGCAATGTAGAAACTGGTCGCAGAGGGGCTTGATCTTAAATACTTTTAAAATATCTTTTAATATTTTATCATCAGTTTTACAAAATCTTAGTTTAAAGAGTATTTGACTATTAGAAAAATATATACAATATAAGAAAAAGTACAATCCTGTAAGAGCCCAGCTAGTGGATTAGTGTGGGGGGCTGAACAGCTCGACTTCTATATTACAATAATATACATTTTAAATATAGTAAAGTATTAGAATAAAGTAACGGAAAACTGAAACACAATCTGTGTCTTTATTTGAAAAAAAAAACAAAACCTGTGTACAGTACAGACAGAATCTACAATATAATCATACAGAGACACACACACTTCAGAGAGGTACTTAGTTCAAACATCATCTTTAATGTAAGGATTTGGAGTTTGAGAGGAGAGACTGAGAACATAGGAATATTAATCGGTGCTCTCCTCCTTCTGCAGCCCAGTATCAACAAACCGGATAAAGCTGTCATCACTAGATAGTGACCACCTGCTGCTTGTGCTGCAGGCCCATTCTGAAGCAGCATAAACATACCAGAACTGCTTTCACACTTGGGTATCAGGGCAAAGTTGCACATCCAATACACACACACACACACATTAGGTCTTGAGGTGCTCATACAGGTGCTGATTTTAGTGATAGCTTATGTCAGAGCAATGATTTGCTTTGCAGATAGCTACAGTATGGTGAATCACAGACGCTGCCAGGAAAGCCAGGAAATGACTAACCATTAGTTTACCTTTTTTTAAAAAGCAGTAACCCAGCACTTAATTTAAAATTCAGGTCAAAGTTATGATATATTTGTGAACAAACTGATGACAGTGATCCATCCATCCATCTGTTGCCGCCTATCCTATGTGGGTTGCGGGGGGGCTCGAGCCTGTCCCAGGTGTCATCGGGCGAGAGGCGGGGTACACCCTGGACAGAGTGCGCACACACATGCACACACACACACACACACACACACACACACACACACACACACACACACACACACACACACAAACCTGACTTGTGGAGGACCAAAGATCCTATGATGAAGCTTTATAGAAACACACGCACAGAAAGAGAAGCACACACATCTAATGGCACTAGTAAAACCCCCATTGATCTTTGTTGTGAAAAGTTAACTGAGACTTTAGAGCCATCTTCAAGGATCAGTCAGCCGCCGTGCTCAGTGAGGAGTTTGCAGGATGGAAAAGCATTTAAGCTGGATTCACAGTGGGGATCTCCACAAAGCACACTCAGAACACAGCAAAACCAAGTATTATATAGCTTTCTTTGAAGAGTGGGAAATACCAGTTGTTATGTTTCCCCAAAATAAGCGGCACCACACACTGTGGGTTTGTACCTTCAATTTTTCTCCTTGTACAAATAAAACTAAACATGGGGAAAACGCAAACACACACAGCCATGCATGAGTACATAAGGGCACGGTGTGTACATGAAAAAGCCTCAGTGATTTTCAGTACTTGAACACACACATACACACACTACACATGCATGGCAAACCACTTCCTAAACCTCTACCACTAACTAGAGTGCAGCCGTCTGAGAGTTATGTCCTTCCTCTCAGTACTCTTCTTTTAATCGTTGGTTGGCTGCAGTCATAGCCACAGCGCTGCCTTGCTCAGGAGCCTGCGGGAAAACAAGCCACCTGTGAGGTAGGATGGCTGGCCAGTTGCCATAACAGAAAACAGATATGAAAGCTAGTACCTGTGAAGGCATCGCACTCTAGTGCACACTATACACACCAACACTTACGTGAGCACACACACACACACACACACACACACACACACACACACACACACTAACACACACACACAAACACACACACACGAAAGGGAGGATAATTCCCTTGGCCACATGAAAGCAGGAGGCGGTGGGCAAAATGCCAGGCAGCGCTACCTGGAGACAAAGGAGCAGCACCTCTGGGGGGGGGGGTTGATGTTCATCTGGGATTCAACATGCTGATGGATCCTGCCTGGGAGGGGGAGTGGGAAATTGGGCGTGTGTGTGTCTGGGTGTGTATGTAGATGAATATATTTGAGCCTACAAGCAATGTGTGCTCCCAGCATGCTGCAGCTCCGTAGTCTGCAATTAATCTCTCCAACATCAGGCCTTTCCCCAGGGCGGGCAGATTTCTCTCTGCTGCTACTGATCTCTGCCGCACAGCAGGCCTGGGGGCGTGTGGGCGGTCTGAGAGCTCACCCTGTCTACTCAGGCAGGAGGGGATCCACCTGAAAACCGGGAGAGACATAAGCAATGCCACAACTCACCTGGCTTGGCAGGGTGTACAGTGTGATGTAAGATTAGTTTTGATTGTCGGCTAATTAAGTGTAAGAAAGTGCTTTAAGTAATGTCATGTCATTGAACATGTTTATTTACATCATTTCTATTGTGTCCTCTTAGTGCTGTTTGACATTATAGTTAAGTATTTTCAAGTGACCTACTTGTTTAAATAAAAGTGTTATTTGTGCAGTACAAGTACAAATTCTCTCTCTCTCCATGAAATTGCTATTTCTTTTTTAAGCTCTCAGTCAAATCTCTCAGGTTTACTTTAATGACAGTGCATTTTGACATTGTCCAATTGGTTTTGCAAACGATCTTATGGGCTCCTCCAGAGGTTGATGGGGTCCAACTCTTAGCTTTTTTCTTTAAAGGGTATGACAACATTAGAAAGTTTTGAAAGAGAAGTGCATACTGTAAGCATGGGTCTGTTGTATATCTATCTGTTATCTGCTATCTGTTATATATATATATATATATATATATATATATATATATATATATATATATATATATATATATATATATATATATATATATATATATATATGTCTGTTATCACCTTTCAAACAACAATTTTTTTTGGAACATGAAAATTACTGTTAATCTTTAATCTAAAACTACTATAATGTTGAAATAGCTTCATTATTTACTAATCTAATAATTACTTTCTTCATTAAACCATCATTTCTCAACGTCCATCACAAGCACACGTTGTTAAATTGTCACCGTTATTGACAATTACTGCCTTAATTCATTAGTCAATTAAAAGAAAATTAATATGCATCTATTTTAAAATCAACAAATTGTAATTTATTTGAGTAAAAATGTCAAAAATGTGAGAACTTCAGGTTAAAAGGTTAAAACCATATGTCATTATTTCCTAAAAAAAAGTTGATCTCAGAATAAGAAATGTTTCTTATAAACTCATTATTAAAGATGTAACTTTTATCTTTCTGTCAGCTATTTTGGTTTTACTGTTGTTTCTATATCTGGTAGCTAAACACTTAGAGCAAGTTTAACAAAACTGGTTGTTGAAGTACTCGAAAACTGTACTTAAGTAAAAGTTCAAATAAACAAACAATAATGTCCCCCAGTAAAAGAAAAAGTATCCGCTGAAATGTCTACTTACGTAAAAGTAAGTAAGTACATGATACATGGTACAAGTACATTATATTTTATTTCTCTGTGCAAACTTGAACTGCTGCTTCATGTTTGTTGGGACATTAATACTTAATGGTAGTAGACATAAATGGACATGAATGATGGGTTGAAGCTGTTTAACTACAGGACCTGATGTTTTTTTCTCATTACTCATTGACTACTCATGTCGAGTGAGAAGAACAAGTTCCAGTTCCCAAGTTCAAGTTCAGGAAGCCAAAGAGTAAAATTTCTGCATCCCAGCTCAGTTTGTTCACTGCTAACACATAAAATAAGTCTTTAAAATAAGACCATGCAAGGAGAAACTGACACCATGTCTATGTCTCAATTGATTCATTTTCATTTTATTATGAAATGTGTAAAGTGACGTGATTGCAATGCAACTTTGATTAAAAAGTAGAGGTAGTTGCTTTTAGATGTAGTGGAATAAAAGTCAAAGTAGCCATAATTAAATATACTTAAGTGAAGTACAGATATGTGAAACAATGTACTTAAGTACAGTAACAAAGTACTTTTCACCACTGATTTCAACCTCAACTTTTGACAGGCAAACATACAAGTGATCTGATTGTATCGCATCTCTCTCCTTGCAGTTTGCTTTGACGTCATAGGTGAGCTTTGTTAGAGCAAAATTGACCTTTCCAGTGTTACATAATCTGCACCAACGGATGATGCTCTGGGGAATGATGCACCTTTCTGACTTCCACGTCTCCTGGTTTTGCTCCACATACACTACAGTTAAGACAGAGGGACGCGGTGATGCTGCTGCCTCTGGTGCTGCCAGATAATGTTCGCATGTGTATACTGAAACACGCACAGTGTCACTCCACATAAGTACAAAGGACCTGTGATGTGAGGATTACCACATAAAGCTGCGCGCTGCTTTTGGGTTTCATGCGGTGGCACGATGGTTTGCTGCTGCGCACCACCAGCTACTGTCCTAATGCACTGTCCTAATGATGTTGTCTGAGCACTGAGGGGTGGTGATGTAGTGAGTGTAGAGGAGCGGGGGTGCTGGGGAAAAGGGGGGAGGGGGAGGGGGAGGGGGAGGGGGAGGGGGAGGGGGGACGTTACTTATCTCCACTGCTCGGCAGCGTTTCTCTTAATTAAAACTCCTATCTGTGTCTTTGAAGTTCATAATGAGTCAGTTTGGTTACGCGGAGGAATGGGACGAAAATAAGGCCAGGGCTGATATTTATGCTGTTATTTCTCCACGTCTCAATCCTCCTGGTATTCATCACCGTATTGAAGGCATGTTATTGCATGTTATGTGAGGGATCGAGCATTGTTGAGTTTGTTGTAGGATCTCCTGTTTAGTTATTTACTGTACATGAAAACAACCTAGAGGAGCGACGATGTAGGAAAAGGAGCTGATAAAACAGAGCGACTGCTGCTCATTTTTCATTATAGGATGTGACTGGATTTAATCTTATCATGGCTGCTCCTCACAGCTTGTGCTGATCTCTCTCTCTCTCTCTGCCTCTCTCACTGTAGACTCCTGCTTTCACAGGCCTTTCAGATTACAGTCAAATATTACAGCCCGTGACCAATCTCCAATTAACCAAATGTTGTAGGGGTATAGTATCACCCTTGGCTCCTTTCATGCTCCTTTAACGCCTTTTCAGGGGGCTTGAATATTTTTCACTTCTGTACTATGAAATATAGTCCTGTTAAAGCCGCCTTACTCTTCTGTGTGGCACCAATGGAAGCTTAACCTAAATAAATCAGTCTTCCTGTAATGTATTCCAAATCAGCTTGGAATTAATTGAACCTCAAAATTGTCTTCCAATCAAGTAAATTACCACAGCATTCCAGTTTTGAAAGGCTGACCAAGGAATTTTAGTGTCTCTAATTTTTGTCACAAACTGCCAGGCATAATCGAGTGTTTAATGAGCTGATCTTCTGACAACGTGGTCTACATGCATTTTGCTGCTTTACACGAACCTCCTCAGTGTGTGTTTGAGTTTGACGTGCTTTGGCAGTGGCATCACTGGGACGCACTGTATGATCTATCCTTTGCTCGTGTGTTTTTGCCTCACCGTGTCCACAAAGCACATTAAACAAAAAAGTAAAATTTGAGAGGCTGGGTAGAATGAATGAAGTGAATACAGAGGTGCAATATCGACCACCAAGATACAACAGCTCTGCCAATGTTGGTGTTTCACATAAATAAACAGACTGAAGTCTCTCCAGTTGGGAATTCTTCGCTGACCTGCATGAGTCTTCATTTGCAAGCAGAAAAACAGAGTGTTTCTTCTCCAAGTTTCTTACAGTCTGTTTTTTTCCTTGAGTGTGTTTTTTTTTCACATTTTGCTCACCGTGAGATGAACCTCTAGGCTAATCTGAACAGTTCTTTATTCCTTCACTTTTCTCCTAAACTCGTTGTTGCTCAAAACTGACATCTTCTCTGTTCTACTCCAAGAAGAGAAATCTGAACCTCCATGTCCAGATACACTGGATGAGAAACTCCAAATGCACGTTATTTATTTTTCCATCTTTTTCTTGAGTGGAGAGGACTTCAAAAGAAGACCAAGATAGTCCAAAGCCTGTTTGATGTTACTAGGGACAAATATTACAACTGAGACTGTAAAGTTTAGAGAACGTGAGACAAAAAAAGCCTGACTATATATTTAAGCAACATTGTGTTGGTACTTGAAAAAAAGTTTGGATTCAATTTATAATGTATCCAAATCAGTTTTCTCGTAAGATTGTCTTTGTTTTTCAGTCATTGTGTCCTTGTAGTCAAAAGGAAGGCTGACATGGATAAATACTGTAGAGACTCCAGAAAATGACTGTGGGAAAGCAGAATGAGAGCTGGTGTTTTTGAACTACCATAAAATATGATTCTTGGATGTGTGGCTTTTAATTCTTAATCCAATTGTTTTCCGGTTTGTCTCTGATTCAAAGACAGAACTAAAAAGTTAGAGCCACTGGAGTTTCATATTTCCATTCTTGGACTGAAATATCTTTTACAAGGCTGTAAATCTACAAAGTATAAAAAAATTGTTGTCTTGATTGCTCCAAATCAAGCCACGAATATAAATCTAATCACTCAGTTGGTGTGTTGGTGTGTATTTTCCCTGTTGAAGCACCTGGAGGCACCAGAACGAGCAGTAAATGCTATAAACCTTCTTGTTATAAAAATGTTTGCAAACAGTAACTTAAAGCAACTTCAGGGCATAAGACTCAAAATCAATCAACCCAGTCCATCAAATATCGACCCTGTGCAAAAGGTGGCGCACAGGGTTTCGATTCTCTGATTGGTCAGAACGGTGAGACCCGCTCAAAAACAAGAGAATATCTCCGTACTGCTGCTACTGCTGTGTAACTGGAGGCTTTAATTTCATATCCAGCAAACATGAAGCAACAATATCATTCATTTGTGGTCCTGTTAAATGTCCAGCATTAACTCTACTTTTCGGTCTGTTTGTTCTTCGCCAACTTCTGAGGGAAAAATCTGCTGAAAGCTCCATTATGTTCCACCTGTTTCAGTCTGCTGTTTGGTGCTGAGCAGGTACTGTGTAATGAGGTTTTTAGTGTTTTTCTTGCTGACAACCGCTGTCGTCTCTGCCTGGAAATGATACAGTGGACAGTTATTTACTAAGTAAATATACAGTACTCATAGCCAGTTACTGTAAGAGTTCTTAGATATTTTAAAGTTACTCGTTCAAACTTCATGATTTACCCACAATTTCAGTTATGTTCAAGGCAAGAAATGCTAAAAGCTTCAGTTTGTGTTCCTTGAAGCATTTTATTGTGGATTTTGATGTATACTGTTGATCATTGTCTATCTGGCTTCATGTTCTTGAATGACTGACTTTGAATTCAAAATTGGCTGAAACTACCCATTGTTCCTTCTATGCATGCAGTTCGCAGTTTCATGACCATACTGTACAAATAAAATTAGACTTCCAATAAAAATTCATGTTTTCTCAAAACTCAAAAGAGAGAACACATTTACTGTGAGGGCTGTCAACTCCAGCGTCACGGTTTAGACTTAAGACCCAAGTGCACAACCACAGAAACAGTTCCATGAGCAGAACACTAAGTTTATTTAGACTAGACAGACCTACAGGGTGGGAGACATTACTAACTAGGTTAGATATGGAACAAAACATGAATTAATAATTTAACATGGCTTAATAACATGAAAACCATCCTTCGTGATGACTGATTGTGGGAACACTAGTATTTAGACATAATTTAAATGATGTGGCGCATTGAAATATTAACATTGGAAATTTGGAACTTGGTACTTAAAAGGACACAAATAACCCAATAACCTCTACATGAGGATCCTTCAAAAAATTACATAATGCAGGGGAAACCTCAATGCTGAATACTAGCAAAGTCACTATCACGCTGCAGTAAACTCTGCTGAAGTCACTCCAATCCTGCAACTAACTTTAATAAAGACTGGGACAGAATTGAAGTAATAAAGCAGTTAGGAGTCTAACTAAGACTTCCAGCATGTTACATCAAACACAAACACAGAGCATCGACATAGTAGCAGCTATAAAATCTAAGCTCAATGGCTAGCATGAAGTTACATAACAAAAGGAACCAACAAAGCGCTCAGCAAAACACAGATCCAGATGCAGAGGAACAGTCAGTAATAAAAACTTTATTGTCATCTTTGAGCACGTATAGTCTGTTTTAAGACAGTGAAAACTTAGACTTGATGAAAGAAAACAATCATAGCCTAACAGAAACTGGTGAGATCCCATGAACATGGAAAGGGTCAGGGGAAGCTTCTCGAGAAACATGGCAAGGCAGCACCTGAGTGGCTGCATTCAGTGGCCTTATAAGCGACTAGGATTAGTGATCAATGCAAAAGAAAGTGTGATAATCAGAACAAAGGAGCAGGGTGTGGCTGACTGAGATGGTGTGTGTGTGTGTGTGTGTGTGTGTGTGTGTGTGTGTGTGTGTGTGTGTGTGTGTGTGTGTGTGTGTGTGTGTGTGTGTGTGTGTGTGTGTGTGTGTGTGTGTGTGTGTGTGTGTGTGAGGGCTGTACATGTTTAAAACTATGACCTGAGTTCATAGAAGGCCAGGAATCAAGACAAAAAACGAGTCCAAAATGTGGATTGTGACATGTAGTTTCTGTATAATTAGTAAAAATGTTAAGAAATTACAGAACTAGTAAAACAGAGCATTACTTTTTATGGGCCATAAAACTTAAACAATAGGCTAAAACTCTTTAAAATTCTGTACTGCATAATTAGGTAATAACTCACTGTGGTTATAAATTCTAACCGATCGACTCGTTTCACATTACAAATAGTCATTTAAATCATTGTTAAGATTAAAAAACAAGAATTACTGCATCTTAAATGCAATCAACTTCAAGCTAAGGTTGCAAATGAAGGAGCAGAGGAAGGTAAAGTTAAAATGTTTATCGCTGATATCTCAAAGGCCAGAGCCTCAACTGATACCAGATTTCCAGCACCTCTATTACTGGCACACACAGCCCAGGGCCTGGAAATTGCCTCTGTGTCCAGAGGCAGAATTCACTAGAGCATCTTGAGAAAATGCATCTGCAAGGTGCACCAAAGTCCTCTTCAGGTCTGAACCTTTGATCCTTAAAAGACCCCCACCTTCCTTTTACCCCTTGGGTACTGGCATCAGTGTAATTGAAGATCATTACCAACCCACAATGCAACCCTCTCAGCGAACGTCTCCATAATGGAAATGAATTGTGCGGCGCAGAGCAGCTCACAACAGCAGAAAATGGAAGCCAAGAGGTAGAAGGAGCGAGGGACGTATTCCAAATTGAAATGAAGTGGAAATATCCTGTCCGCGGTGCCATTGGTTAGCCAAGGAGCCGAAACAAGCAAGATTACTGGCTTACATTTGTAGCTCCTCAGTGTTTTTGTTTTGTTTCGCTGAAGTGGGGTGGTATAGGGGGGCTGTGTGTGCACTTCAAAAGAATTTGTAACAAACCTAATTCATCTGAAGCGTAGGATGAGCTGGTAAGAAAGATGAAAGATGAAAGTGAGTTGGCATGGAAACAGAAAGCACATCAGTGCTCGCTGGCACACAAAAGGGCTGCCTGTGTTGCATGTTGCATTTCTGCGGGAAGGGATCCAGAGAGGCTTTAAGTGCTATCATGACCTTACAAACAAAATTAGCCAATTATGACTAACTAGTGTGCTCAATTTCTACTTTTTTATGAAACCGTGCTTATCATGTTTTTTTCTCTATTTTTACATAGGCATATAATCTGGAGCATAGAATCAACATTTTTGTTACACACCTTCGAGTATATTTCCCCTCACACTTCTTATGTTGGAGCATGAGAGTGAATCCAAGATTTTCAAAACACCTACAAAGCTGTTTCCATCTCTTTTCCATACTTTCTTTCAACCTCTGGCTGTCCCCATCTCTGACGTTATCACTTTTTATCTTTTTGTTGGCGCAGGTGAAGTATTAATTGGAAAGCAATGAGAGACCATATATCTTTTTTTTTTCACGTATTTGATCTTAGGTAGGGGAATTCCAAAAGTTGCTTCTGCACAGACCTCCAGTGCTGCTGTTGCTGCCATTAAACACACACACACACACACACACATGCATGCATGGACAGCATACATAACAACACTTAGGAAAAGTCAATAGTGACACTGAAAATGTCAGAGAGAAAGTTTTTCTGCAAAGTGCAGCAACATTTGTAGAACAATCACAGTCTAAGTTAGGGAAAAGAAAACATTAGAGCAGACAATCATTTCCAGAAAAGCAAACACTGTACAAGACTGTTGCCCCTAAACATTTGTGGTCAGAACATTTGAAACAAAGAGGGCCTCTAAACAGGTAAACCGCCAGGACACACTGTTTAGTTTTTCATGTTCTCTCTCCTCAGAGGAGTTTGATCTTTTTCTCCTGTATATCCCGCAGTGTCACAAACACAATGCCGTGTCTCACAGCTTCAAAGGCCCATTGGTGACAGGTTCAGGGGGAAAAGATCAAATATTCATTTCTAAAACACAGAATGAAAATTTAAATGAAACACAGAGAAAATAAGTGCTGGTGTCGCTCGTGACAGGGACTCGCTGGAGAGGAAAAACCTTTGGGCTCTCCTTTGTGTTGTTTTTATGTGTGTTTTATTTTTATAATGTTGTTCGATATGGTGACAGTTGCAAGTTTTTTCCTTCAATTTTGCTTTGCTTGCACAGAGAGTTTCTTTATTAAAATTAGTTTTTGTTTGACAGTCTGAGAAACAGACAGATTGACAGGCTCTGAGTCTGATTTTAATTACTACTTCAATCTAAAATCCTTTTTTCAGTCCTTTCTATCAAACCTTAGGGTTTCTCACTGTAGCCAACTTTGTGTGTGAACGATTGCAGGCTTGTTTTCCCCCTTAATTAAAACTTTTTCACTGTGTTGCTTGTTATGGCACCAAATGTTCTCATCACATCATCACATTAACTGGCAATCCTCTCTCGGCTCACTTTTTGCTCGACGCATACCATCAGCAAAATATCCCTCTGGGCGTCCATGGCACACCCAGCAAAGAGCTAATTGAATTAAGCTGCATTAATATGACATACTGTATGTCCTTCCAACCAAAGGAGAACATCACTCTCTAATGCCCTCATGTTTGTGATTATACGGGATATTGATTCCAGCACTTAAAAGAGTTGTGCGTTTCAACTTATCATCCAAACAGCTCTCTCATGGTTGCTTGTTTACAGCAGAGCTCCTCTAAATCATAAACACAGATAGCAAACATATGCATGCAAAAATTCCCACAGCAATTTGAATACCAATCCTCAGCAAACAGCCTTTTTACGTTGTTTGCACTTGCAGAGGGAGCAGCTTAATTTCTCTCCTCTTAGAGACGAGCCGGGTCGTCAGCTGAAACATGGGCGGGCTGCAAACTGATTGCAAGCTGAGTGCTTCATCAATGTGAAAACGATAACAACGAGGCTGACCTCGTGGAGCCTCTGAAACCAAACTTCACAGAGGGAGGAGGAGCTCCCTCCACTTCTGTTAAGTGTGTGAAGAGGGCTTTAGTGGATTATTGTGATATCTGCCTGGATGGCACACACAAGGGAGCGTCTGCTCTGAAAGTCAGGATATAAATAGGATCCATCACTGTCATCGTCGTTTTCCTGAGGTCATGTTTTTTTTTTTTATGTGCTTGCCAAAGATTTTTAATCTTTCTCATGAAATCATGCAAAATGCTATATGACACAGATTACACCAGACAAACAGAACAACCGAGATTGAGGTGACTCCTTCTCTTTCTCATTTCATCTCCTTGTTCTCATAAGCCCCTCACCCCTCACATTTTATGTATGTGTGGATGCATCTGTGTGGAGCGACTTCTCCGGCAGTGGGGAAAGCGGAAGGAAGACCAGCCGGCACATGTTGAAAGGCATGGCTCCTGTTTAATGTGGCTCCAGCTCAGGAGTCCTGGGCCTAATGAGGTGCTGTGGAGCTCTGCTCCTCCATCTCCCATTGCCTACACACCAGCAGCCCACATATTGCCACTGCTGCACTATTCAGGATCATTAAAGAGATGCTTCCGAATTCCTCTAGGGATACTGAAAAGAAAGAACATTACATAAAAAAGCACACATGAGTTTGGGTGAGAGCGATGCTTCAGCTGCCAAAACACACATTGGCACACAGTGGTCTCCACACTAACCAGCAATCAGCAAGTTACAAAAGTGCAGTATAAGAGCATAAGAGATAATTTAGATTTTTTTTTTTTTTTTTAAGTTCTGTCTTCTTATTATTGCGTAGTTATTTTTGATTCCTTGAGGGAGATAAAAACAAAATGTTATGAAAGCGTGAGAGCTTTATAAGCTTTGGTTTGAAGGTTCCAAAATGCAGAACAAGAGCATCATCAATCCTCACCAACAAGTTACAAGTTTCCTGCGGTATGTTTTCCTTTTCCCTACTCGTGTAGAGTAATAAGTACACACTAGTACCTACAAATTTACAAAAAAGTATTTCACTAAGAGAAGATTTTAAACAGCTTAAACAATAGGACAATGTTGATAAGAATAAGAAAAATAAGAATAAATGTCTGTTTTAAGGCACAAACAGGTTTGTCCATAATAATAAAACCTAATTTATTAGTTTGTTGTATTTTTTAATCAATCTGCATTTGCAAAAGGTAAGTAGTAACTAAAGCTGTAAAATAAATGTAGTAAAGTGAAAATAGCATAAAACTGAAATGTTCCAGTACAGTACAGGTACCTTAAAACTTTACTTCCTACAACACTTGAGTGACTTACTGTACATCCTTTTGCTGGTTCTTTCCTATTTTGGGGAAACACAAGTGTATGCAAAAACTCACCGCAGTGACCTTTAGGGGGCTCCATAGTTTCTGCAGCTTCGTGACTGTTATTACAGCACACTGCAGAAACTGCTTTATCATGTTAAACAGATGTCACAGTATCACAGCTGTCTTTTCCAAAGCCTAAATACAATTTTACTAACACTAGATTGCATGTCTCATAATGTGAGACAGAAGTGCAAAATGCTTCATGATGAACCCCTGGTCATTGTAAATGTGGAATCTGCAGTTTATACGCGGTTATTCATAGTCAAAGGAGACAAGTCACATCCTGTGCTTGCACGGGTTTCCTCAAGGTAGTCTGATTTACGCCCACAGTCCAAAGACTTGCACGTTAGGTTAATTGTTGATTCTAAAATGCCTGCAGGTGTGAATATGGTTGTAAATCATTGTATGTCTACGTGTCTCTGTGTTGGTCCTAAGATAGACCGACGACCTATCGGAGGTGTAGTTTGCCTCTCGCCCAATGACAGCTAGCATAGGCTCCAGCTCCTCTGTGACCTCGAAGAGTATAAGTGGTTGCAGATAATGAATGGATGGATGATTGACATTAACAACTGAACTGAAGAGACGTGTGTAAGAACAGAGATGTGTCACTTAACTTCTGCTTACCTTCGACTTCTCTGTGCATTGCCATTAGATTAGATTTCATATGTTATTTTCACAATTTCAATTAACTTTTATTATACTTTTGCAATATCACATTCCATAGTGTCATTAAATAGTGAAAAGAGGACAATGCAAGCTGTATGTTTGCAGCTATGGCAGATGGCAGGTGACAATGTGGACTGAGAAGTTGAGGATTAAGGTGGAGACATTGTGAGAAAACAATAGGTTTTAAGCTTGTGTCTTTCTACTATTATCATATTATAATCAGCAGCTTATTCTAAAAATACAGGCTCCTGAATGTATGATTTCCACTTTACCTTAGTTCCAGTTTGAACCTCATTTGAAGTTTCAGAGTTTAAAGAAGTCCATCATGTTTGATATGCTACAATATGTAACTCATAGTCGTATTTTCAACAGTGGTGCTCACTGCTGTCTGTGCAGGCTGTGTCTAAAGATTGATGTCAAATATTCGTCAATAATCAATAAATTCTAGGCAGAATGAGACATTTGCTGACAAAAAATTAAAATGTAAACAACAACACCAAACCTCCGGGTTCCTGATGTCAAATAAATGCAATAAGAATCAAGGGTACATCATAACTTTACATTATTGTTATAGCAACAGCACTTTCAACATCAAAGTGTGATAATGGTAAAAATTCCCGAGTATATTGGTATAGTTATTTTTCTGAAGTGTGCTTGTATGTGTATGTCTGTATGTACGTTGTGTGTTACTGCTGCTGCTGCGGCTGCTGCTGTGTGACAGTGGTGTACGGCCCACTGAACAGGATGAATAATCCCCAACACCATCAAAGGATCCTCAGCTAGGGAGCTCAGGCCACGACAGCGGCACATACAGCGAGACTCCCAGTCTGTCTCATACCCCCTGGGGACAGCAGGGGCCGAGGAGAAAGGGGAGAGAAATAGAGAAATGGGGAAAATGATGGGAGAGGAGAAGGGAAAGAGCCGAGAGGGAAATTGGAAAGAGAGAGAAAAGTGGAGAAAAGCACAAAACAGAAGAGAGTTGGTGGTTGAGGGGAAGAGATAATGTGAGTTTCAGTAAGTTCAAGAGCATTTAAGAGCTATAGCTTTTAGTGATGCAGACAAAATGGGGCAGATAGTTTCATGTCCAAGCTGTGGGGGCCTACATATAACATGTAGAGTTGACTTGTCAGTGCAGAGGATGGTCAGCTTAAATCAAGCCCAAAGTTTAAAAGTAGCAGTTTTACTTTTCCAAAGAAAACCTTTGGAGTGAGTAGTGTCAAAACAACAAACTAAAAAAAAATCACTAATAACGCCACTATTTGAAACATGCAGAGCTTTCATGTACTCGCCGTCTTTGTGTGGGTTTCCTGCGGGTATGGTTTCCTCCCACAGTCCAAAGACATGCAGTTGGTTAACTGGTAACTCTAGTGTGTGTGTGTGTGTGTTTGTGTGTGTGACTGTTTGTCTCTGTGTGACCCACTGACAGACTAAAAGAGCAAGGACAACAAGAAGAAGAACAGCGGATGAACCATTCTCCATATATACCCAGACATGCACACATGTTTAAATAGACAGATGTCTCCTTGGCCACACATGTAAAAGCAAAATGAGCTATGATTCTTGCTTTTTATAGCGAGTGAAAATCCGAGTGTTTCATCCTAATTATGAGAGCAGCTGAACCTTGAAGCTGTTTTTGTTGTCACTGAGTACATTTACACATACATGTTACAATAGAATTGGTCCTCTCATCCCCCTGGGGAGAGCAGTGGGCAGCCACAGCTATTGCCCAGGGAGCTATGGTGAGTGAGTCGCTCAAGGACACACCTGGTGTGTGGGCTGGGACTTGCAGGAGACTTCTGCATCCCAGCCTGAGCCACGAGGCCACAAAAATGTGGAAATGCATGATGAATCTGCATTTAATCAAGAGGATGTAAAAAGATCACGGAGTAGTTGCCTCTAATATTCCCACACTCCCCCTGATATGTGCTCTGTTCTGTAGGAGCAATTATATTCAGCAGCTATATTTCTACATCAAATACATATTCATTTTAAAGCAGTAGTTACATAGAAAAAGAAAATGTGCAGTACACCCATTTTTTTATTTTAATTTTGAGAGGTCGATGGAAGTAGTACTTGGAGATTCTATCCTCTCCTCTCCTCTTGGCATTCAGTGCATCACTGATGGGGAAATACAGTAGTTCATAGCTGGCATGATGCCCACCAATGGAGCGCCTCCCCAGCGTCCTCACACCACAGCCTCAGATCCCGGGCCAATTCTCCTGCCCTGCCTCGTAGGTCAATCTCGGCTGCTCTCTACACCCTCACGCTCCGTCCCCCGAGCCGATGCCCGTCCACTGCCCCTGGCAAAGACACTCCTGCTTGTCTCTGCCAGCTTTTTACACAAAGCAAAGAGGATACAATGCAGTGTTTTGATTAAGAGATGGACAGATAATTAACCTCGGATCAGGCCCGGGTGTTTTTACTCGTATTCAAGAGTCGTGGAGAGCTACCGAAGGCAGGTTAGCTGACACTCAGAAGCATTAGCAGATCGTGAGGGGGGGCTGCATTGGTGAAAACACCAACTATTAACCTTTGTGGCTCACTGACTGCTCACTCAACCTGGGCTTCATTGGCAGACTGAAATGATGTTTGTTTATGCTTAGAGCTGAAAAAATGTGATGAAAAACAATTAATTGGCAACTATTTTGAATAATGATTCATTATTTAAACCTTTCTAGCAAAATGTCCTTCCTTTCCCTAGTTCCAGCTTCTTAGTTATGAGATTTGCTCCATATTTCTGTTGTATATGATAGTAAACTCATTTACTTTAGTTTAAGTGTTGGTCAAAATACATAAGGTGAAGATGTCACCTTACTTTTTCTCTAGAAAGGAACACGAGTTGTTCCTGCAAATTGGATTATGAATGTTGCCTTCCTGGAGCTCAATAGCATAAGGTACAACACTGTTATGGAACCAACAGTTCTATGGATTAGGGTTGATGGATGGGTCAGTGGATGGATGGGTCTTTTTCTTTATACGTTAGGGTGGCAGTAAAGTAGAACCTCCTCACAACAGCTTCCCTTTACTCACTCAGAGGCCCATATATTGTCTGAGAAGGTATTGCAGTTAAATTTAGATTTGCAAAGTCACACGGCTCAAACACTGCTTCCAATATAAAGATAGTTCTGGTCACATATTTGTCTAAGCCGTCCCTCCCCCAGCGTGCCAGTTCTGTGACACTGTTCATCAGCAATTACATAAAGCCCTACTGCTGCTGCCGATGTTAGGCAGCATCTATTCACATGCAGATGTTACTAAATCCTCTTCTTGTTTTGTTTCTGGGATGGCTCATTTTGTTTCGACTCCCCCCTCCTACATCTCCCCCTGCTTCTGTGCCTGCGTCTTCTTATTTATGTTTATAGCCAAAATCAGGAGGTTAAGCCCAAATGTGAATGGTACAGAAATGTTAATTAGGTGCATGGTTTATATAATCAACCCCTGCACACTTTGGGTGACTGATAAATATTTTATTGTGGGCATGAAGATGTATAGCATCCCCCCCACTGCTTTATTATCATCCTTTTTTTCTTTTTTCTAATTCAGCCTTACAATAGGCCTGATATTTTCAATTCTCCCTCTTTTCTGTCTCTGCCATCACATCTTTAAAATGAGACACACATCTGTCCTATCAGCAGGGGCTCCCTTTCATCATATGTGGAATCCATTGCTCACCATTTTTTTTCTTTCATCACCCTCACAATAATTCAGGAATCATGGCGACATTACGCAATACACTGTAACACTATTACCTCATTGTCACATTATAGTGTTGTCGCAAAGGCGGGCACAGTGTCTTCCAACACCGTAATCCAATAAATTCTAGTGTCCCCTCACTTGAGACATGCTGTGACTTCCTTCCTCTGCCAAGTCACACTGTGGCTGGTTGGCCACCTCTAATTATTTCATGCCCCTTGGTTCTGCGTGCACAGGACGACACGGCATAGTGTTAGAGAAGAATGAGGATGATTGACAGCCAGCTCACATCCCACAGGAACTCATTAGGCTTCCTGACTAAAAGCTAGTGGGCACGCTCACACTGCGCTCGCCTTCTTCTGGTCCTCCTTTTAGTCCTACATTCAGTAAGTTGGAAAAAGAAATGCCTGAACTCAGCTGCAAGCAGAGAGTGAACTTGCTGTGTTCTTATCTCATCTGATCTTAGGATCAGCTCAGAATGAAAGGTTTTTTTTAGGTCTATGTTCTTTCATTTATTTTTTCGTTTCTGTTTCTTTGTGAGGGTTTTCTGCTCATCTCAGCCCCTGTGACTCTTCCGCATTTTGGTTTTAGAGTGTTATGCTTTTTGCTCGCTGCCGCTTGCGTTCTCTTTCTATTCGTCTTCCCTCTCTCCTTCTCCAGGGGTGATACAAGGCAGTGGTGTGGGTTCTAAAAAGCCCTTGAAGTGTTGGCTCCTCTGAGAGTACTTTAAAAGGCCATTTCATCATGTTCATGAAGCTACAGTGAGACCAAGCTCAAACACAACTTACGTGAAACAAGCATAAACTCCCTGGAAAGTTTTGTATCACCATTTACAATTATACTCCACTTTTTTGTTGTTGTTGTGGAAGTTCACTCCTGCAGCAAACTTGTATTCTTGCAGTTGCTTATCTTCAGATCTTCATGCATAATGTTTTTGGTTTGTTACTAGATGTTGATGGACATTATGTTTAATTGTAGCAACAATATAAGCTTTTTGGTTTCCAGAATTATCTAATTGCAGACCCCAAACACCAAATTTCCTCACCAAAATTGCAGACTGGAGAGCGCAATGTGCAAAGTTACCCACTTTTAGACATCCAGTGTCCAGACTTCACTGGGCTATATGGAATAGTAATTATGATTTGCCAATTAGACTGAGAGAGAAAGATGGATGTGCAGTGGTTTCTATTCTGCTTCTAAATGGGGGAATAGACAGAGTGAGAGCTTCAGATCAGTTTCAGTCATTGCTCACATGCACATAAAGTATGCATGTAGGGATGCACACACTCACACGCACACAGAGGTAGCAGTCGAAAGCTGTCGGTATGGTCATGTAGATCTACATCCTCAGTCATTCGGATAGCCACGTTTGTGTGGAAAACCATTGAGAGCGCCAAGACATTATTAAAGGTGATAATGATCTTTCTACCTGTCTCCACACACAATGCCGTCACTGTATGAATCACAATATTATTATAATAACAAAAAACATATGATATGATACAAAATAAGATATACAATGACTTTTTTATCAGCTGTAATTTGTTTGGCATCACAGGATTGCTCTATCAAAAACATGTCACATTGTCAGTTCATAGACACTTCTGTTAACGGGGGTTAACACCTCAAATTGTCACTCAAACTATAAGCTTTATGAAAACATTATGTGGCTTTGTCTGTATAACATAGAATATTACTTTTTCTACCCGTTTTTCTACTATTTTCATCCAAAGCACAAATTCTAGTTTCTATCGACAAGGCTGTGAGCTTATCACAATTGATCATCTGCTCATTTCTGAAAGGATCTGGGACTAAGCATACTGACAAATGTGCATCCTCGCCGAACTCGTTGTTTATACGAGCACTTGCGTTGCTTTTACTTCTGGTTGTCTCTTCACTCTAAACCCTCAAATGGGAATTTTGAGGGATCAACTAATTGTTTTTCATTAACATTACATAAAGATCTAAGTTTTAGTTTTCAACCTAGGATTACTAGTTTTCAAATCAGAACTTATAAACATTAGCTCTTCTGACTTTAATAATTCTGCAAGTTTTCTGAACCAATTACATTTACAAGTTTTTAAAAACAAAACATAAACATAGCATATTAGCAGACTTCCCAGCATGTATTCTTTGAAAATTAAAAGCCTTTTGAGACTCTTCTTTTGTAGTTTGAAGCTTTGAAACATAGTGGAGACTCTGTGTTTTTGGTGCTTATTAATTTTATTCTTTTCATAATAATAATAAGAATGCTAACCATCATAAAGGTTGTGTTAAATTAAGTACCTACTCCCAGACACCTAGAATTTAATAAAGGTGGCGACAGCAATGTCAGATGATACCACTGACCGATTTTTGTCCCAAACCCTCCAACAGCTGTGGTTATATGTTTTCACGTTGAATGGAGAAGACTTTTTGCTAAAATTATTTTAGCAAAATAATTTACTCTAAACTCACAAATTAATACTAATCAAATCAATATCTAAAATGAGTTGGGTTTAATAATAGCATAGAAAATGAGAAAAATCAAATAAAATTAGATATAAATGGTATTTTTGGTATATAATTCTTAATTTTGTGGACAGCGTAGCACAACCCAGCTCTAAATGTTTGTGGAACACCTAAAGTTGAACCTGAGCTTTAGAATCCAGTGTGGTCAAAACCATAAAACTCCAGCTCATGTAACATCAATGTGTCATGGAATTTGATTTAAACTAAAGAGTCTCTATTGAGGGAAAGCTATTTAAGATTATTTCATACTATCCATTCTTATTTTATTGTGTAAGAGTTACGCACATTCTATTTATTAAATATGAGTTTGGTTAGTTCAGTCTCAGTTTTTATGGGTACAGTGGGTTTTTACAGCTTGTGAAACTGATATTCTGCACCCTCATTTTGTTTTAGTATAAAATATATAAAAATATAAAATATATAAAATTACAGATTGAAAATCCTCGACATCTTTTGTTGTTACCTTAAAGTTGTAAAAAAACTCTATTGGACCAGATTGTATAATTTATGCCATTGTGCGCACACACATACACACCAGCTGCACTACATATAATTTAGGATGAATTTGTCATGTTTGGATCTACATTGACCCAGCTCCCTTCACCAAAGCTGTTTCTGTCTGCCAATTAGTTTCCAAACACATCAGAGCAAGTACCCATTTGAGCTCATGCAATTCAATGTAGACAATTACTTCTTCTACTTGCCGCATAGCGCCAAGACTTTAAGGCTCAACAGCTTGTTGTGGGAGCCGAGGTAAATACAGGGCTGTTTGAGGAAATGTTGATGGTGAAATTACACAGTTTCATCTGCGATTAACATTATTTACGACATTGTTTGGCCTGGGTTTAACAGTAAGAAATTAATGATTGATTTTAGAAGGCCATAAACACAATCTCTTTTGGTGCCAAGCCAATGGTTAAATATAAAATAAGAAGAAAGCAGAAGATCAATGGGATTTCTATCACTCTCAAATCCCCATTGCTTTATGTTCTGTTTGATGTCTCGAGTGAAGAGCTCATTCACACTAAAATCAAAGAGCTGTCATCTTGGTTTCAGTATGAGCAGATAATATCATAGTGCAGGACTTTGGGTATGGGTAAGTTTTTAAGCCTTTAGGAAATTGTTGTTTCCACTGGGAGGTTTATTTGGACTTGACTTTAACTGTGCTGCTCACAGCCTGCTAACCAACATCTCTGCACCACCTAAATATTTTCATTAAGGCCTGGTGAACATTTTCATTGGATTTGGGTGAAACAAACTCCATATAACAAGTTCTTTGTGTTTTTGCACATAGACCATGGCTGATTGGCAAGTGATGAACAGGAAACAAAACATTTCACCTTCTTGGGTCATGACACCTTTAATATTTTCCTTCCCCGTTTACAAAATAAAAAGGGGGCAAGTTTAGTAAAGCGATTGATAATATTGAATCAAGTCTTTAGATTATTACAATAATTGCATCTGTTTGGAGGCGCTCCTCTAAATGACTCACTAAGATTGTTGTTCAGTTGACTACAGTGACTCCGTATTTACTGCTTTCTATAAAAATAGAGAGGATATGTTTTTCTTACAATGCTGTAACATTTTTTGGGAAACCTAGCGTACACATGCAGCACCATTTGGAAAGTTTTGACCTATGAATGTAAAGAATTAAAAACATAACGATCAAACTCCCATAGTGGAAATTGTTGATTCCCTGGCGTCATCTCTTCCCCCACATAGATGACAAATACAAACCCGGATGTCCACAAGTAAAAAGAAAACCATTATTCATCGGACCAGGCCACCTAATGTCATTGCTCCATAGGTTTGTAAATGTGAATAAACTAGAGCTCAAATGATTAATTAGCAGATTAAACAAAACATTTGTGTCCTTTATTGTATAAACATGCCGACAATTATCTGATTACGGCTTTACAAATGTGATGAATTAGTGCTTTTTTTGTGTTTTAAAGGTTTTAGGGGTTAAATTCAATATATACGGGGGTTAAAGAGTTCAGTTCGAACCAAACAGACGACACATTGCTCATTATTCACTGCCATTTCTTTCAGTGAAATAATTACAAATGTGACAAACTAAGTAGATTTTAAGGTTGGACTACCAAGCCCTTTTGTTATTCAAAGTTATACCAAAATATTTGCTGAATAGCAGTGACAGTGTATAAAAAAGGATATGAACCCATGCTACTAGCATCAACATAAGAACCTTCACACTCTTACTTTCTGCTGAGCTTTATGAAATCCTTCTTTATTCTGTACTTTACAGACTGTAATACTGATATGCTGTAATACTGATATAGATACATATAGACTAGTATAAGTCATAACATAACATAAATCACATAAAATACACTCTACTGAATATGTTTGCATTCGTTTCTGTCAATTAATTTTTTGTGACATTGAGGAGCAGGATGTGGTCATAGCATAAATAAAAGTGTTACAGGAGCTTATTGCTCAAGCCCTCGCTTAGATTACGCATCTAAAGCCACGGAGAAAACCCACATGCCACATCACTGAAAGTAATGAGATGAGACAAACACAAACCACAATCAGCAACGGAAAACAACTTCTAGTTTTGTCAGACGTCATGACAGGACCACTCAGTGTAACTAAATACTTGTGTGTGACAAAAAGAAGGAGACAGAGAGGCCGTGTGTACTGCTCTTATCGTGTGTGACTGTGGATTTTAATTGTGCTGTGCCCAGAATGCCTCCGCCAATCACAAGGCTTACTCAGGCACGCTTCAGGGTGACCGCAAAGAAACAAAAAACAAATGCTGCGCAAACAAACCAGCCCTGATCCGAAGCCACTGAGCCCATTCTGTCTCTGCAGCAACAGAGCTGTCATGAGGCCTGTTCCTCCACTCTCTCCTTCAGATTTTCCTCCCACAGTTTTCCATTTACCACAATTTGTCATCCCATCCTTCCTGTACTTCCTCCTGCTCTTTTTGACTTTCTTTCTCCCTCTCTCCCTTCTTTATCTCGATGCCCCCCCAACACACACACTTTCTCTCCCTCTGTGTCACTAGGCCCATCTGGGCTGTCTGGTAGAGTTGGGAACATCGGTCCCTGTCAGGGGAGCTCAGTGGGGCCCTGTTAAAGATACAAAGGGCGGATTACTGCAGCTGCCACTCACACTAAGACCCACACAGCAGCCCTTCGGAGTCTATACCAGTGTCCTCAACCCTCACACCCAGCCGTATCACAAAGGGACATCATTAGCTCCAGCACAAAGGAGCCCCCTGCTCACGCCGTCTTAAGCAACACCGCAATCAGGCCCACAAATAGCATGATTAGTGAAGATAATATGCAAGTGTAATATATGCTCATGCAGTGTCTGCTCAAAATAGGAGGGATAGGTAGAGGGGCTTTGTTTTTGAAGAGCATCTTTCACACATTGTCTGCTAATTATGATGTGTTTTCTTACTGTAGATGTTGCTTTTTTACTTTTTCAAGATGTGTTTCATCTTTTTTTTTTTGCATGATGTATTTTAGTTAAATGAGTAGGAAAACAATCATACATTTTAAGCATCAATACAGATGCAGAGGTGTAGTATAAAAGTTTCTGCTCCCTAAATACAAACATGGTAATCTTTGTATGATTCCTTTCACTTAATATGCGTTTAAACCATTTTGTGAGTGTGAGGACTGAGAATTAAATGAAGGCCTCATACATTTTAATGCTCAACTGAATGGTAATATTATATATTAACCAATTTTAATTATACATCAAAAAGTTCTGTTTTAATTGGACTTTCCAGGAGAATTTCGCTCCTTGTCCTGACGGCATCTGCTGATATTTTTTTCTCTGAGAAATCACTACATTTGATCTTAATGGTGAGAACAAAGAATTGAACACGCTTTACTCGCACTTCATGAAACAGCCACAACACTCGTAGTTTCTTTTGTTTGTTCTTTTTTAACCATTTTGTATATCTGAGAAGAAACAATTGTATGATGTTCCATCTGAGACTAATTTAACCCTCACCCACTGTGATCCAGCCCGATCCCCTATGACAGATCATGCTGAGCATCTGACTGGATCTGCTAATGCTCTGAAGCCAAGCAACACTCTACCTAAAACACATATTCACTGCTCCAACACACATGCTGGTTCACCAGCACTGCCCAGTATGGTCATAGTGTTGGCTTCACATGGTAGCTAATAATGTCTCCATTCATGTGGTTTGGCCAATGACCACACTGAATTCATCGCAACAGCAACATATTAGGGTATTTCCGTCTTTCTGAAGAGCATGAACATGTTTCAGTTCTCTTTTTTTGGCATGGGCCAGGTTATTGCCGTGACACTGTGCACCCAAATTTTAAGGGATGCAACGGACCAATAGCTCTGATGCTCAAATCAATCATCTAACAAGAGCCTGAAATCTTGGCAAAACTCATTTCTAACTGGATATTGCAGAGCCTTGGAATGTGCTGGGAGAGTGAGATAAAGTCAGTACCAGTTTTATAACTGTCCATTACTGTGAATAAACACCAGTTAGTTAGTCCAGCTAAGCAAAGGCAGTAAAATATGCCAATGGACACTTCTTAAGCTCCCAGGCTGTAACTATTATGTGCTGAACTGTTTCTTGGCCAGGATTTGCTGCTTGTGTAGTATTATGCGCCGCACCTCATTTGATTACTTTTAAGTTTTTGTGACTAAAGCAAGGTAGAAATGATTGTTTGCAATGAAACTATCCAAGGCACATGTCTCCAAAAACTGTTATTACTAGAATATAATTATAACATTACTTCTGCTCAATCTTTTATATTGTGGGTTTGTTGGGGAATTGTTTTTTTCTATTTCGTTTTTTTTAATAACTGACCCAGAGAATTCTCATAACATGGGAACAGTCTTTGAATTTCTTGGATTCAAGCAAGGACAAATATAAAAATAAGGTTTAAAGGCTCTATAAAGGGGTTGGGAATGCCTTTTAAGTCGTAACCTGGGCCAGTGGCAGTCTACAAAGAGAGGAAACATTCACATGTTTTATGTGTGATGGGAGGGTTTTCTCTCTACGGAAATGTGTGAACTCATCTCTGGAGGATTGGCCTCTCTTAAATCATCTTCTGGCTTTTCTTCCTTGCCTCTGCCTGCCTCTATTTCTTTGTGTGTGACATTGCGGTGCCTGAAAAGGTGACTCCCAACAGCACTGGCATTCCCAGACATATCAAACATTTAGGCAGAGACTGCACTGGATGGAGATGAAAACAGAGAAATGCACAAGGGAGGCTTGTTTATGAGCATCACTCCAAGTCAAAGCCAGGGCAAGTCAACTGGAGGGCCGATTACAGAAAAGGCCAGATGACATTAACAGCAGTGGGAAGGCACAAACACTGGGGAATTTCAACCAAGGCAGTGGGTCACCACACCCAGAATGAACCGCCTTCATGATAGATTTTAAATAAATGGAAGAGAATTGGAAATATTGTATACATGTTTACAGGTCAAATTTCTAAGGTGTGGTGGCATGAAACCTCACTTTCACAGGCCTCTCGTGACTTCACTTTGTAAGACAGATGGCAGGGCAACAAGGATTTTGGCAAAACGGCTTTAATGCTTCAAATATGGCTCAAACTGGGCCACGTCTTGGGTGAGACCGAGGCCAAGAGTTCAAACGCTCTCCTGGCCACATGTGCTGTAATAAAATTAGCCAGAAGACAAAACAGGCCGTAGCTTTACAGAGTACATACTGCGCTTTAGAAATATTACCTGCAACCACATGTTGGAGCTCACAGGGACTGGGAGGGGAAAATATGACATGTCCAGTTTCGAGTCAGCCCAGAAATTGAGTCCAGTTACTGAGAGATGAGGTCTGCCTTTGATCACCCCTCCCAGACTGACAGGAACAATAACACACTCATTTACTCACACATGAAGTCATGCGTGCACATAAACATAAACCTCAACATTTTCCAAAATCTTTTTTGTACACGCACAGTTGCTCACAAATAGTTCCAGACAAAATTAGCTTCCACATGTATGTGAATCAAAATAACTCACCATGTTAAAGACAATATGGTTCACAAGATGTAGTTTAAGATATTGCAAAAATTACATGTCAACGTTAGTGATCATCACTTTTATCAGAAATAATTTAAGCAGTGTCAGGAAACAAATCACTTTTGTCTACTCAAAAACACGGCAGATCTTTTTTCTCTCTTTTGCCCGAGGCCCGCCAACAAGAAATGACTCATTTGCAGCAATTTCTTCATGTTGAGAGACGTAGGGGGAAAACCCTTAGACAAAAGGGAATGCTTCAATGTGTTTCCCCACACTGTAGCTGAGTCAAACACAGACTGCCTTAACAAAAAAAAAAAAAGGAGTAATCTGATGCTTTTCAAACACAACAGAGGAGCTGAGCCAAGGTGCCTAACAAACCTGTTAAATTGGCAGCATGTGCTTATGTCTGGAAACGCTTTCCTCTCTAGTAACAACTTCTGGGAATTGTGGACTCTTTGTCGGTGAGACTAGAAAAAAAATCAATCAGCACAAGTAAGTATCACACTCTAGTGGTTTTAACAGTTCATATCCTGATGGTGTAGGCTGGTGCACACAGGAAATCAGCTACCAACCTGGTTAAATATTGCTTGCTCAGGCTCTTTTCACAGCCCCTCTTTAGGAGCACCTATCACCACAGCAGTGAAGGCACTGGACCCACAGAGTATGTAAACTGAAATGGATGTGAATGTGCAATAAACAAACTTAGGTAGCCACATAGCCACAAACAATAAACACATTCCCCTTGAGCGGGTTTAAAAAGCTGAGTCAAAATCAAAACTGTTCCAGATTTTTAAGAAGAAGCATACTTTTACAAATCAAGGTGTAAGGCGTTTGTTCACTGTGCTAACATGCAACTGAGGAACATGTTATGATGAGGAGTCAAAGTCAAAGTTAAGTTACTGAATATATGCAACTAATGCAAGTACGTGTTAAACAGCAAAGAGTTAATTATTAACTCAATTATCTGTTTCTTTATATTACGAATGCATCACATAAGTGTGTACATTCATAGTTACAAACAATAAGACTCACAATTGCACCTTTTTGCTTCACTTATAGCTAAGTGTTCTACATTTGTGGCCACCAACCTTTAGCGTTATCTCTCTCACAGGTGTCATTTCTCACCACAGGAAACACTGAAATTCCCACTTTACAGCACCAGAGGGCAGTCAGACAAAATAAGAGGTCAACATAATGGAGCCTATTGGAGCTAAAGTACCAGATAGATTAAGGGGGTGGGGACCAAAAAAGAGCTCAAAGAAAAACATTAATATAAGCTTTATATATATATATATATATATATATATATATATATATATATATATATATATATATATATATATATATATATATATATATATATATATATATATATATATATATATATATATATATATATATATATATTTTTTTTTTGCATCACCTGAAACATCTAATTCTGAGGTTGTTTGTCTCCTGCATGTTGGCAATATGCTTTAAACATGTCACGTGTTGATAGCATGTTGTACACATACACACATACACGCAGTGAGCCAAACCAGACTGGGTGTGTTTACTGTTTAGACCTGTGTGTTGATGTGATGAGACACCCAGGCTGATAACACAGGGCCAGAGGTACTGCTGCTCCGTGTTTGATCTCAGGCAGCTGAGGCGGGTTGAGGCTTGGGAGATTGGCACAGACGGAGGAGTAGGGTCAGCGAGGTGTCCTGTGTGCTTGATTACAGACTAGATGGGGGCCCTGCGACCTCTTAGCAGGACAGCTCTGACCTATGACCCTGACACAGCAGGCCCTGACACTATGCTCAATGCTTTTCCCAGTAACACAGTGGGATGAATGGAGTAGCTGTGTGCACTGAGAGGACTGAACCACTTCCCCTTCAGACCTTAAGAATGTAGCACAGCAGCATGTAGCAGAGGACGGCTGGTGGCGAATGCTGGCCGGCCTTTAGACATATGTAGGCCCTGTGCAGTGGAAAGGAGCCTTGTCATGCCTCTCTAACCTGATCAGCTACGCCAGCTGAGACCTTTCCCTTTCCCACAGTGTAACTCAAGAAACTATCTTTACAATTTCATGAAGGGCTGTGTGATTTGGTCGTTTCAAACATTTCAAAGCATTCATACAGCACACGCAGAGTTAAACAACTGCCCCTATCATCAACAGGAACCCATGGTGCCAAGAGGCAAACTCAGCAGTTTTCCATTAATTCCTGCAAACAGACAGTCCGCAGCAGAGAAGGTGGCCGTCCCAGCTGGAGGAAGTTTGTAGGTAAACACGCTCACCATCAGTTTCCCTCAAGGCACCTACAGGTCAGCCAAGTGTTAATCTGCCCATTAGTTTTCAGGAGTGACAGTGGGACAGGTCTGCATGTACACACACAGAGGAGAGAGACCGCCTGTCATGATATTATATGCCCCAGAGGATTTTTCTTTTGGCTGCAGCGAAGCAGCACCTACGGGTATCAGTGTGTGATTTATCAGTTGTGTGCTGAGGCAGTGAGGAGGGGAACTCAGAGAAGAAATAGAGATTGTGTCTGTGCATGTTTGTCCAGTGTTGTCTAGTGATGATGATGGTGGCATGCATGCACTGGGGTTTTTTGAAGCTTGGAGAATGTAAGTTAATACCGTCTTGCCTATGAGAGTGAGCCAAGTCTTGGGGGAAAAGTGATTCCTAACTCTCTCTCCCTCTCTCTCTCTCTCTCTTTGTGAGGAGCTTACTCAGTGTGTCTCTCTCTTCTGTCAGCATCACTGGCTGGTGAGGATAGAAGGGTGGAGTCAGGTGCCATTTGGCATGAATCATTCTTTATCTCTGTGAATAAGACAATAGTAGTCTGTACAGAGGGTGGAGGAGTGGATCCTCCAGAGGAAACTTGTTTTTCAAGTGCATTGTTTCAAATGTAGAAATTCTGCAGCATTTTTAGCCATGTCAGCAGCCTGACTCTGTGGACTGAAATGTCAGTTCATCCCACCACTTTTGTTTTAATGTCTATCGAAAGGACTGTGAGGAAGGTTTGTATGGAAATTCACATTAATCTGAACATTCGGGATCCCATGATTATAGCGCCAGCACCAGATCAACATTTCTCTAATGGTGTGAAATATCCCAACATTTAGAAATCAGGTACAGATTTTTATGGTTGCCAGACAATGAACCCTAACAATGTTTCCTCTTGTGCAAACGTTAAGTTGATATTTGTTTTTTTGGATGAAACGGTGCTATGTCCCTAAAAGACATTGGTGAGCTCCAAACTTTTTTTTTTGGAACAGGTCAAAGTTTTAATTTCATCAATATTTTGGTTTATGTCTAAATACCTGCATAACCTTCCCATCAGCCTCAGTCGAGCTGTGTGTATTGCTAATAGCAAATGTTAGCAGGCTAAACTTGGACAGTGAGCACCGTAAATATTTTACCTCTGAAACATCATGTTAGCATTGTCACTGTAAGCAGGTTAACATGCTGATGTTAGCATTTAATTCTAAGCCCTGGTGGGGGTCACAGCTGTAGTAGACCCTTCACTGTGCTGTTTGAAACCATGCCTGTGGGAAAATGTATTGATATTTTTTGTATATCCAGGCCTCTCTTTTCCCAAATTGGACACATGCAAAATTTAGATATAGCATCACAAAATCCCCCCCTTTCCATCAGGGATATAATTTCATTTAATGACAGTTTGTCTGCGAGAGCCTTCTGACAGTGTTGTAATAAATTAACAGATCACACGTCTGCCTGTCTCTTCTTTCACCTTACCCCCAAGACTCTTTCCTTCCCTTCAAGAGGTGACTCATCTCCTACCAATCAAAGAGCAGCACAAATAATCACTCACCTCAGACCTACCCCATTTTTGATTTGCGTAGTTAAATAAAGATAAATAGCGTCTTTTCTCGACTTTAATTGCAGCCTCTTTTCATCAGATGTGATGTTTGTTTCCTGTCGTTTTCTTCGAGATGGCTGTGAGCGTCAGGGCTATAATTTTCTACATCAAGGAAGTTGTTATGAATGACTAGCAGGTGGAATCGACACCAGAGTAGGGCAGTCACGACTGGACTCACCCAGCAAGTAAATTTTATGATATTGACGAATCATCACAGTGAATGGGCTGAGATCACACACACACACACACATACATGCACAGCATAATGTGCGAACGGGAGATAATTAGGCTAATTTCTGTTTGAAGTATTATGCATTGCAATGAAAATAGAACGGATAAAAGATGAGACAATAATAGATCTAAAGACGACCTTGAGTGAATGTTGTTTCAACAAAGAGCATTTTGTTTGACACAATTCACATTGTCGGCTGAACTGATATCCTCTCCCAACTTTATGAGAGAGGGGAAAATATCATATAAAACAACATATGCTAAATATGCCTTATCTTCATCAGCACTTTGTGTCTCCTAATGATATGTTGAACATTTATGCATTTATTTACCCCTTCAGACTCACTACTGGTCTGAAGCAGGGAGGAATGAAATTGAAATCTGCCAGTAATAAATAATGCCCTATGTGTCGATACATTCCTTCCTTATATAACATTCAAAAAGTAGTATCTAAAGTGGGAGACAAATGAATTCAGGTCGCAGCGCAGTAGGAAATCTTCCTTTTTATGTGAGATCCAGAGGGGTCACTCTTATGAACTCATTAGGAGAGAAATGCTAATGTGGCTCTGTTTTTTCCTCCCCTTCTTCCTTCTCTTTTCTCTTCACTCCCAACTTTCCTGGTTATCTTAAATACCAGGGCTGCAATACATAGAGCCTCGCAGGAGATTCTAATAGATTTTGATGTCAACGGAAAGTGTGTAAGGTGGTTCTGACAGCGGCTTCATTAGAGAGGCTGTCGTTTGTTGTCTTGTCATCAAGTCGCTAAACTTGAATCATTACACAGCAAACAAAAGCTTCATCTTTATCTTTTCTGGCCTGTTACTTGTGTGCTTACTCTCCTGCTGCTGGCATCTCTGGCAAACCTTTTTCATTTCATGAATGAAAAAGACAACGAAAAAAAGAAGATCTATATTCTTCACCTCTGCTCCCTGTAACCTCACCGTTCCCCCTGGGTCCCTCTCATTGACACACATGTATTCTGTCTTACTGCAGCTAAGCTTCATTCCTCTGTTTTCCAGAGCAGACATCCATCTCTCTATATTTTCCTCCACCTGCTCCCTGCTCTCACTACAAATCACAATGTCATCTGCAAACATCACAGTCCACGGAGATTCCTGTCTAACCTCATTCAGTCTGTCCATTACCAGAGCAAACAAGAAGGGGCTCAGAGCCGATCCTTGATGCAGACCCACCTCCACCTTGAACTCCTCTGTCACACCTACAGCCCACCTCACCACTGTCTTACAGCTCTCATACATGTCCTGCACCACTCTAACATACTTTTCTGCCACTCCAGACGTCCTCATACAATACCACGCCTTTTCTGTTTGCACCCTGTCATACGCTTTCTCTAAATCTACAAAGACACAATGCAACTCCCTATGACCCTCTCTGTAGTTCTCCATCAGCATCCTCAAAGCAAATACTGCATCTGTTGTCTCTTTCTAGGCATGAAACCATATTGCTGCTCACAAATGTTCACCTCTGCCCTTAGCTGAGCTTCCACTACTCTTTCCCACAACTTTATTGTGTGGCTCATCAACTTTATTCCTTTGTAGTTGCCAGAGCTCTGCACATCTCCCTTGTTCTTAAAACAAGGGCACCAGTACACTTCTCTTCTATTCCTCAGGCATCCTCTCACTCTCCAACATCTTGTTAAACAAACTAGTCAGAAACTCTATTGCCACCTCTCCTAGACACTTCCTATGTCATCAGGACCAACTGCCTTTCCACTCTTCATCCTCTTCAACATCCTCCTCATTTCACTCTTACTAATCTTTGCTACTTCTTCTTCCACACCACACCTCTTCCAATTTTCAGAGTACTAACATCTATATTGCTCAGTGAAATATTTATATCAGTGTAGTAGCTGTTGAACAACTGACGCTTCCTCTTAGGCCTTCTAATCAGGAAACTGGACTTCTGTGCAGCAGTCTCTAATCATGCAGCAGATGACAATAAATAAATAATCTCTCACTCACTGAAGACTTCAACAAACTGTTTTTCAATGTGCAGAATATGAAAGTTTTAGGTTATAAAAAAAACAAAATTAAATTAGAGTCATAATTGTCTTTTTATTGTTCCGTCATGCAGCTTACAAACTGCAATGTTGTTGTTTGAGCTTAGTTGTTGTGTGTCAAGATATTTTAATTGTCTAAGACATTTTCTGTGGTGTTTGTCTCCTAAAAATCATTATTACCTGCTTTTCTAATTCAGTTTTCCAGTTTTTAGTTTCTTTAATTTTTATTGTGACTTTTCTGCTTCTGATACTTTGCAAAGCAAACATTTCTGGCACACGTTCACCCCTGCCAAGATGCATGGATGAGCAAAAGCCTTCGTTGCCATATACTGAGTTTACACATTTAATTACAGTGAAAGATTACAGAAATTACCTCAAAGGATTATTACACTAAATTGAGAAATGGATAACACAAAGTTCAGACACAAACAGTTCTAATTCCCCATTAGTACTAATTCTAACAATAATAATAGAAAACAATCTGCAGATTTGGGAGGGGTAGTGTTGTGTGGGCCAATTGGTAGTGTCAACACCAATCATAGATGTTTAGCATATAAAAATCCGCTGACATTTTAAAATCAATTTAAACTAATGTTTATCCATTTAAAAAAATACCGCAAGGTATCGAATTAACATAACAGTACAACTTGTAAAGGGGCCTAGGGTCTCTATGACCCCAAACACAGTATTACACCCTGCAAGTCTTACATGTTCTGTTCTACAATATCTAAACAATGCCAGTAAACCAAAGCCCAAAACCCAACATGAATCATTTAGTCCTGTGATTTATTTAATCTGTTTCATTTTTCACAGTTTGGATCACTTCACCTCATACCTCAGGCCCTGCAGGCCTGTACTGTCTCTTTGTAGTATCTTAACAGGCCTTAATGCTTTAGAAATTTCCCCTTTCTCCTAATTTTAGGATTTAAAACCTTATCCAAGGTGAATGCTGGAAATAACACGGTAGGAAAAAAAACATATTTAAAGAAAATGAGGTTGTTCCAGTTAGCGTGGTTTTAGGGAAGTGCTGGATGTAGGTAGCATCATTTCAAACGGTGCCAGAAAAAAGTGGCGGGTAATTAAATTAAACATCTGCCGTAATGAAGTAGAACCACCACTTTCTACAGAGTGGAAGGGAAAACAGCCAGACTTTTTACCTGGTGTCACATTTTTTGGCTGGAAAACTGAAATGTATTGGTATTTTTTTTCCAATAAAAGGCTTCGTTGTTTGGATCTGCCAGTGTCAAGTCTTTGTAATTAGCTCTCTCTTCCTTACACTGCTGTGTTTACGCGCGTGTTGGTGCCTGTGTCCCGCGCGCACGCGTGCGTACCCGTGAATGTGGGCGCGTGTGGGTGCGCGCGCTTTCCGCTATACTCTGGAATGCAGCCAGTCTCGGCTCTTTTGAACCCACACTCCGCTTCCAAAACCTCAAAGCCTTTGATCTTTTTTTTTTTCCTCGCTGTCTCCTTACCCGGAAGAGAACCCCCCTCCCCTCCCCTCCCCTCTCTCCCTCTCTCTCTCTCTCCCCTTTCTCCCCTCTCTCAGCTGGGATGAACGCACACGTGGAAATGTTGGCCCGTCTCCACACTCGGACCAAATTTAGTCATACAAAGGAGAGGGAGAGCGGAGAGGAGGAAAAGAGGGAGGGAGGCAGGGAGGTGGTGGTGGTGGGGAAAACCGGGCGGGGGGAGTCGGGGATGAAAGAGCCAGCCGCCGCAAGATCAAAGGCAGCCGCGGCTCCGCCCCGCTAACCCCACCTCCGCGCTTTATAAAGATCAGCCTCCCCATCCCAACTTTGTTTCTCACGCAATCTCTCAGTGCTCAGACAGGCACAGAAAGCACAGCACTGCAACTGTGCTTCTTGTTTATTTTGGTCTGCCTTTATTTTCTCATGAAATACAAGAACATTTCAGACTCCAGGTTTTCTATTTTCTTTACAACAGGGTTTCCCCTGATGTTTCCGGCCTGCTTTTGCTCATTTTTCATTCATAATTAATCATCGAATTTGTAAAGGTGAAGTGTGAGGCTTTTTTTCCCCCAATTTGAGACAGAACACGAGTTCTGAAATTCACGAGTCTGAAATTGGACTTTCATTTCCTTCTTGTTACTTATTCTTAATTGTGTGTGTGCCTACTTGCCAAAACCAAATCTGATGTTCAAGGGTGTGGAGTGCTGCACAGATTGTAAATAAATTTTTGGATTTGTGATATTGGAATACACATATATAGACACAGTTTTATTCAGAAGACCATTAATCACATGGGTGTCTAAGGCTTTAATAATATTTTAAAGGTCGCAAAAGTTTTTGGCCTCCCATTGATTTATTTTGTTGTCTTCCCTTCACTGACACTTGTTTTTCATTTGTTCAATGGCGATAGCATAAATTTTCCTTTTTCAAATTTAGAAAATAAGGAAAGCACTAGAAAACCATACGGCTTTATATTGGCACAACATTTTTAAAGAGGTGCAAAATATATTAACGTACACCCTCGTTTTTCCTAATGCCAAAGTGGGCCAGAATAAAAAAAAATACGTTCATTTTTAAATAAATATAATCCATCTGGCCTTCTTACAGTAAAATGTATCGGTGGATAACAATATTATTATACATTGGAAGCGAATGAGTTTTATTTAATTTTCTACTGAAAAATAGCTTTTTGACATTTCTTGTGTGTAAATTAAATTGCACTTCTTCCTCATCCCCCCCCAAAAAAAAATCCCGAGCTTGTCTTGTTGTCTTATTTCTTTTTATTTCCATTATCACTTTCATTTTATTTATCCTGATTGTATTAACCCATCTCACACAGTGCGTGCGTCAGCCTCGCTTCTTCTTCTTCTTCCTCCCCTCCTGTCTGCCCATTTGTTGTGAGCTGTGTATGAATCTCTCTCTCAGGAGGAGTGTCAATCGGTGCGGTGTCAATCAGAGCCTCGGCTTCCCTTTCATCTCGCCTTCCTCTCAGTGACTGAAGAGAGAGAGAAAGAGGAGGAGGAGGAGGAGGGAGCTGAGCTACATTACTAACACACACATACACACACTGGTTACATTTCACTGTGGAAGCAGTGTGGGAGCAGTGGGAAGTCGGTCCACGGAGCCTTTTCCTCTCTGTCTTCTTTTTTGGTGATTGTTTTATGACTTTTGCTTTTATCCCTCCTCATCCGAGCAGGTCTGAGGATGTATTTTTAAGCATGAAAGATTATTACGGCGAAGCCTGTTGTCTCGTCTAAGTGTTAAAACTGTGTTTTCTTCCTCCAGTGGCTCATCCATCAGTTACCTTTCACCTCCAGACGGTGGTTTGCTTTTGGTAGTCTACTTTTTTTCACCTTCAATGACGACTCAGCTTCATCACTGGACCACTGAGGAAATATTTTCTCTCCCTTTTTTTAAATGCACTTTTTAATCGCTGAGTTATTTCTACTGGACCATATCCGTCGTCGGTTGTGTGTGTTGAGTGAAAAACTAGTGATGAGATTTTAAGTCGTGGTTTGTCCCCTTTTTTTTATTTTGTCCTCATGATATTGAGGCGTTCACCGGACTCCCAATTCTGACCCTCCACATCTCAAGTTTTCCGGATTTGAGTTTCGGTCAGTTAAAACTCTTCGTGGTGTGAAAAAAGACGCCGACTCCAGCCTCATTTCTCCTGTTGCTTCAGTGAAAACACACCGGCAGCGTGTCCGCACGCCGCTTCCTCTACCACTGACTCAAGCCCGACGCTCCGCTTCAGCAGAGGGGACGTTTTCCCACTCGCTTTCGGGGGATTTTAGTGGGAGGTTTCCCCCACTTTAGTTCTGGACAGTGCTGGCGTGCGCGTTGTTGACTTTGGTTTTCTTGGTGAAGCAAACTGAGTAAAAAATTTTAAACATGCCCCAGTTATCAGGCGGCGGAGACCCGGAGCTGTGCGCCACAGACGAAATGATCCCGTTCAAAGACGAAGGAGACCCGCACAAGGAGCAGATCTTCGCCGAGCTCAGCCACTCGGAAGAAGAGGGAGATCTGGCGGACATCAAGTCATCTCTGGTCAACGAGTCGGAGAGCAGCCCCAACAGCAACAGCCACGACGTGAGTTGTGTTGTGTGTTTTCACAGATGTGATGAATTGGCGAGGAAGAGAGGAAGGCGGGTATCAGCTCTGAAGTCCACCAGACAGGCTGCAGCAGCATGTGCACAAAGTTGCTTTTTATTCAGGAAAAAAAAGCTTTTTCTCATGTTTTAGCACGAGTTTGATTTGACAGATAAAAACAATTTACCTGTAGGCTGCAGGCCCAAATAAGGAGTGCTGTGATTTGGTAAAATATGCATGTGGATTTTCTGTACTTTTCTTAATTTTCACCTTGATTAAATCACGTGTAAGCCAAATTCAGGTACATTTATGTCATGCAGGTCCTCACTGTTTGCAGTTTATTTTAGCCGAAAAACCATAGCTTTAATGATGCCACTGACAGTGTACATGGACAAACCCTAAAGATGCTCCTCCAAACATCACATCCTAAATACTATTCTGATTGGCGACATTAGAGGCCTAAATGTGTGTTTGAATTTACGTGTCAGTTTTAGCTCATTAAACTATAGTGAAATTTGGAAAAATATGTTTAAAAATATTCTAAGAATTTGGGCCTTCTGTGCTGCTTGTGACAAGTAGGCTAATGACCGTGGTTGCTTCAGTGCATTATAACTCTCAGCAGCTGTAAACACCAGCACATGAATCTGTTTAGCACACAAACACACGCACACACACACACACACTTTAACCTAGTGACAAACAAGTTACTTCAAAGATAAATTATTATAAGGTAAAACCTAAAAAAAGAGTATAATTGATATTGTGTTACCAGTATGTGATTTTTGCATTTTTATATTCCTGCTATAATAATATTTTATTATCCTGATGTAACGGTACCTATAAATTTTTAAAAAATGTTTGCAGCAAAATATGTTAAATACATTTACAGTTATTTGTAATACTCACTAATAAGATAAAAGGAGTGTGTAAGAGTGTATGAAATGTGTTTAAATGTGTTGAATTCATTGTGCATGTAAATGCATCCAGGATCTCGATGGAAGCATTATTAATGATGAATATTTAATGTCTAAAATTCTTACAATCATGCTTCCATATTTGCAAGATGGCATTTTATTAGCACAACAAAGACACAGTAGGCACGAAACGTTGCGGTTTTAATTTGTGTTTTTAATTTTTCTTTTTCCTCCATCCATCTACCTATCTATCTGAGCACCGACCCCAGGATGCAGGCTGCAGCTTCCCCATCTCAAAGTTAGTCGGCTCTTATGTCATTAACCGCAGTGTTAATGAAATTTTGGGCACATCCTGAACGAGACTGTTCACATTCACCGCCAAATGTCCTAGAGACGCACGAGACAGAGGCTGAATGTTAATTAGGAATCCAGCGAAATTCCCTCGCTCAGCTTGAAATCATCCTGAGGGGTCTGAACTCCAAAAAAGGGGTTCCTCTTTCCAATTCTGATTCAGAAAAGGAAATGGAATGGATGTGTGAAGTGCAGAGGATTTCTTTTCTAATCATTGTCATCTTTTTATATGATGATTTTATTTTATTTTTTCCACTGGGGCTTTTAATTTGCTACACAAATACACTATTTATTAAAAATTTCAAGAAGGCTTGAACTGAGAGATGAAAATGGGAGTGGACCTATGGTACTGAAAACAAGTTAATTTGTAAGCTCCTTAAGGACATGAAGCTTAATTAAGTGCTTCTTTTGAAGCTTTGATGGAGGCTGCTCCATCACCCTCTATAGATAGTGGTGGAGTGTGTGTGTGAGAGAGAGAGCTGCTTTGCTTTGGTGACAAGCGGAGGGACAGCATTCATCCCAGCAGTGTTTATGGGTATCTGAACGTATCGGAGTGTGTGTGTGTGTGTGTGTGTGTCTGTGTATGTAGCTGTGTTTGAAGGCCCGTCTAATTGATTCACCATAATTTCATTTATTTTATTTTTTTTTTACAGGCAGCTAGACAGTCCCAAATACCGCAAGATTCATATCATGAAAAACACAGAGACCACTTGGAAGATGGTAAGTGACACAGCCTTAAGCAAGAGTTTGTTAAATCGGCATGTTTTATAGGACAGTCACTGCGCAGTTTAGCTGTAAAAAAAAAAAACAACAGAAAAATTAAAAAAAGAGTTTCAGAATAATTCCCTGTAGCTTCAGAAGTTTAGCTGAAAAAGCATGCACACATACACACACACAGAAATGATCAGACACACTCTTGGTCCCATTCTTATTAGAACCCCTCTTTCTGCTGCTCTAAGACAGATAATCTCTGATTCAGGTCAGGACATGCTTCATCTTCATGGACACAACTACCTGTTACCTACCTCACAGATGAGGGCACCTGCAGAAATGGAAAACAAAGAATGCTTGAATTGAAAACAGGAGGATTATTTTTCTCATGTTTTCAATCGTAGGCTAGTGGCATATGTGCCACAATACCCCAAATTTCTCAAATTAAGACATTTCTGCACATTTTATGTAATTATCCCGCCGCACTGTCACGTGCTACATGTTGCTGCCGCCCGGGGCTCTGTGGCTGTTTTAGTCTGACCCCGCTGCTGCAGGTCATCATTAGGGCTTTGAGCGGGGGTGTGTCTCGTTTTTGTTCCCCTTTCACTCCTGAATGGGATCCCCTCAAACCAAACACTGGCTTTCCTCACAACAAGATCCATGTTGCCATCAGGCTGCACACAAACACTCCCAACCCCCCGCCCGGCCTTATTACGCAGTACACAGTTGAGTGGCGAGTGGCGTTGTATTGAGGCCTCTTTTATAGGGCTGCCTCTCTCAGGTCAAAGGCATAGAGGAACAGTTGGGGCGTCTCCTGTTTTGACACAGTCTGTATGTTCTTCTAATTGGTGCTAATTGGCACAGAGGGGCTCCATTGTTCCACTGCATAATGTGACCCTCCTCTCCAAGACGGGAAGAAAGGCCACCAACAAAAGGCTGAGGCAAAATAGGGCACAGGTTAAAGCAATCAACAGCGATATGATTACAAAATCAAATTAGGCAGAGCCTTGTCATTATTACTTGCTGTGTTTATTGACTACAGTTAGAGTTCAGCATTTTAAAAACTTTTTTGTGTTTAAAGCTGCGCTCCTGAGACACTATTGCTGTTGATGCTTTCATGCCAATTGTTTATTTTTTCTTCAGGTCTCATGCAAACTGACATTTTTTTTTTAAATTAGGTAAACATCAAGACATGTACAGTAAAGGCCATCCGTACTCGAGCTACCCAGGCTACATCATGATGAGCAACATGAACAGCGACTCCTACATGAACAATGGCTCCCTTTCGCCGCCCATGCCCAGAACGGTCAGTAGCAGAAAACGTTCACACACCATTTTATTACTTTAACTTGCATGACAACATGACATGAAACACTGTTGAATAGGAACCTGAAGAACTTTTTGTTTGAGTCAGACGAAAATCAGCAATACAGGTGAATATCTGCAAATTAGAGTTAGTGAGACAATTCAAGACTCAAGAGGTTCAAGAGCTTTAGAGACGAGTAAAAATATCAAGTAAAATCACATTCTGGGGATCAAATCAGTTTTTTATTTTATGTAAGTGAGCTAAAAGGTGATGCTAAATGTGTCGGTCTGAAACAACAAATACTCAGTTTATTACCATGTGTTTGTGGGGATGGAAAGCTTTTGAGGGTGATGATAGACAGTGGAGATTTTTAGCTCCGGTTAAATCTGAACCAAAATGTCAATATCACACTTTAAAAGACAACTGAGTGTAGATGGTACAAATCACTTGTAACCTCTGCCGTAGTAATGTGGTGCATTTTGGTAATGCAACAGAGCATGGAGCCCGAGGAGGAAACCTTGATATTCTGGCACACATAATTACATGCTGTCTGACCCTGAAAACATACGTATAATATTAAACATCACTGATGGTATTATGTGTTTTCTTGATCTGTGATTATAAAAGTAACAAGAAAACACAAACATTTCAACTGAATTATTTAAAGAATCACAGCACTTTTTAATATAGTGCAGAAGGCAAATCCAGCACCCTTAGAAAGCTATAAGGTATTGCATAGTTAGGTTCTCTGTCTAGTATAAATTCTAAAGAGTGATTTTCAAATATTTGCTTTTATGAGCTTCTCGGACGTTAATGGTTGGTTGCTTTTCTTCATTTCCAATTGTTGTAAATTAAACACTTTGGTTTGGCCTGTTTAGACAAAATAGGCAATTTTGAGATTTCGCTCTGGTTTTGAAAAAACTGTAAGATTAACTTTTTTCCCTAATTTTGAAATAGAATTCCTTTGGTTTGATTCAGGCCAACAATATTGTATTTGCGAATTATTATGCAAAATTATTAAACCTATATTTTAATATTAATAAAACGGACATATTATGAATTAGGGATTCAAATCAATATAGAAATGCTACTTAGCATTTTATTTAAAATCAAATGTATTGTAAACTTAATCCTTACAATTACAACGCAAAAACCTACACATGTTCAAGGTGACTCAAGTTTGTTTTGCTGTTGTGAAGATTTGCCAAAAGGTAGCAGCATTATTGACAACCATGTGCATCCATATGGAAGCCAAATGCCTGCCATACTTTTTAGCAGATTAGCATGATAGAGTATTACTCATCTTGTTAAAATCTTAAGTGATGCATGTCTACATGACCTAAGTAAGCCCTCTGAGAGGCTCAGCATGACCGAGACCTAAAGGCAAGAACATCTTTCTGAGGCTGCCTCGCAGAGAAGTTTAAGTATGGTCCAGGCGTGTGTTGCAGATACTGTCCCTGTAACAGTATTCATTTCAGGCCAGCTGCGGGTTTCTCACTGGCGGGTTCCTGTGTCTGTACCGTTTGCAAATTTCTCCTCTCTAGACAGACATAAAATGCACAGCACACCAGCAGCTGTCCACTCTAATCCTGTTTTGTCCCTGCTTCTGTCTCACACTTGGGGAAGACAACACGCTTCAGCCTGGCTGTGGTTTGGTGGCTCCAATACAGGAAATGCGCACACATGGTGCGGAAGAACCAAAAACTTTGGGTTGTTTCTTCATGAGTTAGTTTCATCAGGGTAAACTTGTAAAATGTGAGTTCTGTTTTGTTTATAAGAATCAGTTTTCAGAGGCAGATGGGATTTTTGGGGGCAGATGCCACATGCTGTGTGTAAAGGATTTTCATTCACACGCAACTCTAACATGGTATGATGTTAAAATTGCATTGCTTCCCCTCTGCCAAAGTTGCAGAGAGTGAGAGCATGTGACATTGTGGAGAAAACGGGATCCTGATTTACCTCATGCTTCGCCCGCTTCACTTTACAAATAGAAAGGTTTATGAAATGTAGGGTGTGATACCTTCCAAATTCTCTTTTTATGGCTTGTTTTCTGGTCATTTGTATCAATTATTCCATCATATCCACTGAAAAGCTCTCAGAGCTCTGTATGGACACCAGCTGACTATGGGAGGAAATTAACCCTCACTGCAGATGAATAAGACCAGGCGTTTAGGCGGTGGACTTGCTGCCAAACCTTTTAAAGCCCTGCTTTCATTTCATTTGCCATGACTACTTTTTTTTTTGCCCAATTTCCCCCCTCATCTCTGTCTTCAATAAAACGGTAGTCATTTTATATATGTTTCTCTCACTTATCCAATAAAAAGAGCCAAACCTTGGTGGATGGATCATAGAACACGAATCCTCTGGCTTTCTCACTGATGTCAGCTTGCTGCCTCGGCTGCCGGCCACGGCAGCCACAGTATCTGCAGGCCTGGGATCGGTTTTCACTCAGATCAAAGGCACATTCTCTCTTTCATTCTCTTCCATCTCCAGCCCCACTGCCTACCTCCCTCCCAAATCACAGTAGTTTAGATTGATTTCCATTGACCATGACATTCCTGCACATGCCGTCCAGTCATGATGGAGCTTTTGGGAGACGCTGATTGTCAGCAGATTTTAGGGCTACGAGTTCGATAAGTCGCCTCTGACACAAGAGCTTAGGTTTTGGTGTCGGGATGCCTAATGGTGTTCAGTTTCATTTACTGTATGGCTAATGTAAATTTAAAACATTGATGACCACTTCAAAGATGTTGAAAGTAAACCTATAGATGGAGTCTGCAGGGCTACGGTTAAGTCAGAGTAAAGACCATTTCATGATGTGCCTGTTTGCTTGAAGCAGTAAAAGTTTATTTCTGCTTGGGACTGGTGGTCAATTATAAGTATTTTAAAGCAGACCAGTGTTATTTATTGTATTGTCTACATTTATTTACACACAAAATAGGTTATTAAAATTCAATAAATCAGCTAGTACGTTTATCAGTGACTATGAAACTTCAGCCTATAAAGTTTTATTATTGACTGATGGCACAATGATAGGACTGGTACTCAACTGAGGGCACACAAATGTCTGATTACCTTCTTTACAGATGGAATTTGGATATGCACGCTTTTGTAAAATGTCCCTCCACCTGAAATGTTCAAAGCCAGTAGAAAACTTTGGCTTCACTTGAAAGTAGTGCAGCTTCATTTTCTAGCCAGATTGAGGAAAGTAGTTTGAGTTGGTTTTTGTAGAGCCTTTTGTCATCTTGAACAGGGACAAGTGCGTCTCTCAGAGTGAAGGGACCTGTCTACAGTAAATGACTAACACTTTCTGCTATCATAAACTTTGGCATTTGGGCGTATTAATTCTGAAAAAGACTAAAAATGGGAGGACTGTGCTTTTTCTGGCTTCTGTGTATTTGTTATTGTATTGACATGTGAAATGTGCTTTTATAATTTTGTTCAGATAATCTCTCGCATAATGGTTGGGAAGTACTGTGTGATCTTCAAAGCATTTAGGATGTCATCACTCCGAGTTTGATGTGTGGAAGAATAAAAGTTGATTGCTTTGATGGGTTTTGTCTGAAAGTGATACGTCAGCCTTCTAAACGCGAGTCGGGATTAGCAAATGACAGTTTCTAAATAAAGATCAACACGCGTGTGATGGGCAGAACATATTTTTAAGTGACCTGAAATCTGTTCTCAGAGCATGTTGTTTAATAAACACAGTGCTTAGGTTTAAACCACAAAACTTCTCTGCATGTTTTAAGGTATGAAAGAGCTCAGGATATCCCACCAGGACCAAATGAGTGAACTCTGGTAATGCAAAGATCATGGTCAGGGTTTTCACCTCACAATGAAGATGTGTTTGTGATCCTCAGGTGTGTAAGAACAGTCTTATGGTCTTAAACAGCAGCTTGAAAAAAAGAAGGAACATGGATGGAATTGCGTTTCTTTCTTTTTTTTCTTTTCTTTTTTGGATGCAGGCATGTGTAGCTCCTTCTCTTTTGCCATTCACTTTTACCCCTTTGGACCCTCAGTTCCCGATCCTCATGCCGAGAAATAAGGGGTGTGTATGTGTGTCTGTGTGTGTGTGTGGGGTAGCACCGCACTTTCCTTTGATGTAGTGGGAACGTGACGGATCCGCTAGCCAGTGTCTCGCAGCGTGGAATCACTAACCCAGGCTTACCTAACGGGATTTGGTGGGACTGCTCTGGTGTCCCCTCAGTGCCATGTGTGTCCTGAGCTCCTGCCCCCAGCACTAGCGTGGAAGATCCCTGTTAAAGAAAACACTACATTTACCAGCAGCCTCCCATGTCCACACATAATGTTCTAGATGTGGCTTATAGCACCTTGTGATAGTTTTCACTACAGGGTGGACATGCTGTGTGAAGTTTAATGGAGGTGTAGCATTTTGCCTTTATGTAGCTGCACTCCATAAGATTATCCCATTGTCAGATCATTTTATTATATATAGATAATCTTAAGTAAGCTCTGTCTATTTGCAATGTAAATTTAAGTCTAAAAATACATGTAGAATATAGAGTAGCAGGCAAAGACTGTAGTATATTTGCCTTATTTTCTACCTTATAAACCATATTTTCTTCCCTCAGGCAGCTCATATGAAAGAGCCATGCTGACGTTGATGTCATCTGCTGTGCAGCTCTATCAAACAGTGAAATGTGTTTGTACACATAAAGGACAGCGCTAGGGACCTCACACAGCAGAAACAATTGGCTTCCCAGGCTCTTTGTAGTACTGCTGGTGCTTGGTGTTTTTATAAATAGCGCCATTAACGCCAAGGTTTCTTCTCGTCCCCGGCTCTACAGTGATGCTGGTTGACACATTTACTTCATATGCACAGTGCTAATGACACCATGTGGTTTCAATCGCCTTATCGATGTGTTTCATCTTGTTAAACGGAGCTCAGCAGAGCGATTGCCTCCCATGACAATTTCCCCTAGTACTGCAATTGATTTGGTACAGTACAAAACACTGTTGTATTTCTATATGTTTATATTCTTAAGCAGTCTGTGCCATTAAAGTAGCACACATGTGACGTCAGAATGTGGCTCTCTTATGTTCAGTTTACTATTGTTATAAATGTATGTCTTTATGTGCCTGAGAAAAGCAATCAGAAGTGCCATGGTTGTAAACATGACCTGCAGGCACATGCTTAACCCCTGTTGATGTTTATTTTAGACATGTGTTACTGCTCAAAGCAAAGCACTCATAGATGATGACACTTTCTTCACTCCCCATCCTCCCACTGAATGCGATGATACTTAACCAATCAAGCAGTGTGTGCCTGGAGCCAGTTAGCCAGGCCTCCATAGACAGGCCGCTGTTCAAGCCAGCAACACCTGCTCGGAGGGCTTCACTCTTCACCGGCAGCCTGCTACTGATCTCCAGGGGTCAGTGGAAGGCTTCGCCAAGGTTGTCCCTTATGCTCAAATCTCCTTGAATGGCTTGGGTGTGTACTTCCTGTAAGGGTGGACCAGAAATGGAGGCTAGAGGGTGGTGTGCGCATGTGGGGGAGTGTTTCTGTCAATTTGTTTTCCAACAGTCGTCACTCGTGCCGTTGTTATGACTGTGCATAGTTAAGAAGAAGCTGCGGGTGAAGTTGATGTTTTGCTGGCGTGTGGAAACTTGGGTCCAATATGCTTCAAAATAAATACATTTGAAATGAAGCTGCATTTTTAGAGTTTGTTATTGAAAATTGCGTTCATTATTCCCCTGCAGCACAAGTTTCACTTAAATGACCCAGTTTAGTTTTTAAGCCATGATTGAAGCTTGACAGTTTTCTCTGAAAGCCTGATCACAGTACCTCTCTGTTCCCTGATACAGCCGTAAAATGAGTAAAAACATGAATAGCTTTATTGACTTCATCCTGACAGCTTGTAGGGCTTTATAGAAGGGAGCAGTGTTCCAGCAAGTAAACTGCGGCAAGGGGAACAATAGGACCACAGGAGTGAAACATGGGTGCAAATCCTGCTGGCTGTGTCCAGACTTCAGAGAAGCTCAAACAGCCCTCACTTTGTCCAGCTAAGAAACTGAGCTGTGATCAATAGCTGCTCTGTTATATGAAGTTGGTCAGTCTCTGGTGTGTTCTTGCCCTCCCTCCTCCTCTTTGCTGTTTCATATTTTTCAGAAGCTCATTATTTCTTTCTGCTGTGGGTGTGAGTGCTAAAGACGCTCACATGCAATGTGTATCTGACAGCACTAAAATATTAATGGTCCCCAGTGTAGGAGGTTGGTATAGGGCCTGCATAGTTACAGTACAAAGGGTGCCTTCTCCCCACCAGGCTTTATTAGCCAAGCTGTTAAATGAATGGATGGATATAGCTTGCACTTTTTTCTTCATGCCTCCCTTTGTGTTTTTTTGCACTAAACATCAAATCGCTTTCTCTACATCCAGCAATTTCTAGCTTGTACATTCAAGTGATATTAGACTTACACGTGCACAAACATGCACACATGGGTGTACATGCATTACGCTACACTGTTGAGTTTTTCTGTGGGAGGACAAAAGAGGAGGGATTTGCTATCAGTTCATTTTGTGTGGTCTTGGCCATAAAAAAACACCCTGTTCTCTGACTGGTAAGAAAAAGTCTGTCTTTAATTCTTGGGAAACCCATAAAAGTTTGTCGCTCCTTTCATATCGGCTGCGGAATTGAAAACAAATGCTACATTCTCCCCTCCTCTCCTTTGAACTGGCCAATTATGGAGTTGTGAAAATAAAAATCAGTCTGTAGATCTCTTTACCGCCTCTCCTTTTCTTTTGCTTCCTTCTCATTCTTTCTCATTTGCTTTACTTTTTTTATCCTCCCCCCTCCTTGTTTTTGAAGAAACTGAGGGGGGATCACTGATGTCAAAGTCAAAACCAAGAGCATTAAGAAAACTGGCGAAATGCAATACAGCTGCAATCCGACATGACGCTAGAAAATAGGGCTGAGGAGCAGAAAGCCTCTCTCCCGTATTCCCAGGGCGCGCAACTGCTCCCGGCCTTGGCTTTGATCTCTTCAAAGCCTGCCTTCTACTAGATGGAGAGTCTTGGCTCCCGCTCGTGAGCGCTGGAGAGAGGCAGGGAGGGAGGTGGGGGGTGTATTTTTTTTTTCCCCTTTTTTTTTTTTCTTCTTGGGGAGGTGGGGGGGTTTGTCGTCTTCTCCTTTCCAGGGCTGAAATCAATCACTGTGCCGAGGCAATTATGTGTAATTCAACCCCGGCCAGATTAGTGACTCTTGTTACCTGAGCGACTGGAGCTCTGTAATCTGTGAGACACACCGGCCTCACCAGCAAAGGAGTAGCCAGGAACAGGCGAGGCCACTTGAGGGAGAGGAGGGGATAGTGGGGAGAGGGAGAGGTGCTGAAAAGCAGGCTACCATGCTGCTGTCCAGCAGAGCAGAAAATCAGAGTACAATGGAGTGATTACACTTGCAGATGTAGCCATATTTATGATGAGGTGGATGGAGAGAACAGAAGGAATGAAGAGTGCTGATTGCCATGGAGCTTGCTAGTTAGTGTGTTAACGAGCCAGGTCTCTTTTGTGCTAAAACATGTGCGTAATGTTACCTCCAGTGCGCTTCCAGTCCTCCCCCATCATCCAGTGCCCTGTCCCCCCTTCTGTGCCATATCTCTATCCCTCATGCCCTCCACAGTCGGCTCCGAAATGCAAGCTTGGCCAAGGCTCCTGCCCCAGGCGCCCAATTTACTATGGCTGGAGAAAAACTCAGTGGCCCCGAGTCACAGAGGAAAACAGCAGAACTGAATGCTTCTCTTTTTTTCCTGCTGCTGCAGTGTGTTTGATCTGTGCAACTGTTTCAGTTTCTTAACACAGCAGTGTAACAATTTACACCCTTCTGCTTTTCTATGTGACTTACTGAGATGATTTATCCCAATTATGCTTGCTCCTAGTTTAGGCACATCTAGAACGTGGTAGGAGTTTGATGCTCATGACTAATACCGCCTAGCGTATGCTGTGAGATTATTTTTGTATGCCTTATTTTTTAAATTTGTCTTTAATGCCAATGATATTTTTATGTGGGATTTTTGGAAACAATGTGAGGTTGGGTGGAGGGCAGAGAGAGAAAGTGGCAATATCGACTTGTTGGGACAAGTGTATTGGAAATAAATGATTGACCAAGCTTTGATTCTTCCACTGTGCTCTGTCTGTAAGATCTGATGTCACGGGGATGAGACCAGGGCTTTGTTTTTTCTCTTCAGCAGTCACTTGATGCAGGATGATGAAACCCACAAAGATATCTAGCAAGAATGTGTTTGTTCATCTGATGAGCTCGCCTTGTGCTCCAAGTTTCTTTTGATCATCGGACGGCTTCGTTGATGATGAAAAACACTTTTTCGTCTTGGGGTGTACACATTAAATAAATTACATATACTGTCCGGTTATAATGGAATGTGGTTGATCTGTTGTTGTTGTTCTCTGCAATTGTTTTAACAAGACAGGCTGACAGGGAATTGGAGCTGACTCTAAAAATATAAAGGTCACGCTGAATGGATTATATGGCATCTATGGAGCCACCGTCCAGCTCAGCAGGAGCCCTTAAATCCACCAGCAGCCATAACCCCCAGCTCAGGGGCCAGGTGACGCTTTTCATGTCCTGCAGTGGAGAGACATCACAGAGGTATCCACCACTTTGAGCTGCCCATCATCAAACAATGCATCAAAACATCAAATCAATCCACCCCCACTGTACCCGTATCTTTTGAGATGAAAGATGGGGAAATGGAAGTGCTCATCATGCTCCCACACGCTCAAATCTATATATATCTTTTTCAATTCTCCAATGACAGTGACACTATAATGAAGCATTATTACATCAAAAAGTTACATTTTTATTTAAGCAGTCAAACGGTGGTTATCTGTTCGAATTTTTACAATCCCACTCAGCAGAAAGTGTAATTCAGTCATCCACGTCACAAACCCTCTCGTGTTTACATAAATGGTCCAACCTTCAGCCCTTACTGCATAAAACAAAATTTCATGGGTATCATACTTATTATCACTTTCCTAATAGGCAGATTGCATTTGAATATATGAGCAGTTTTTCGTGAATAAGTCCAACTAAGAGCTGAATTGCGACCATGATGTGTTCATTATAATTCGGATTGTGGCGTCAGGTGCACGAGTGTGCTGTAAGCATATGCCCTGGATCCAAAGAGTTCCCTTTGTGCTCCAGAAATGTACTATTACCATTTCTTTAGACGTATCAAGGGATAAGCAGACGTTGTCCATTGCCATGTTGTACATGGCCATTGTTTTGTTTGTATTAAAGCCCACAAAACCCTGCCACAAAGCTAATTGACTGGGTGGAGTTTTCATGTGACCGTTCAGATCCTTGGAGAGGTTCTTGAAGTGTTCCCTGCTTCTGTGAGGATGGAGAAAAGCCATTTGTTCAGAGGGGATCAGATTTGAATAGCTTTGTGCTTTTCCATTCAGATCTTAGCAGGGGCGTGTGCGCCGGGCTAGAAAGGAACCCTAAAATGCGTGGTTTGATTAATGACTAATTCCAGGCTGAATGGCAGTTGTTGGTAGTCTTTACCAGTTAATCCCTTAAAACGTGGAATCACACCCAAACAGTGGGCTGCTGGTATTGTTGCACGGTCCATAATGTGAAAGAGCTGCAAGGTCTGCAATGTGATCCTCCGCTATGAATGCGTCTTAGCACTGTGACATGAACCTTGGCTCATTATAACCCAAAACGGTCATGTAATTTGTAACATAATGAAAACCACAGCTTTGTGTGGGTGCTTGCCTAATAATGCAAATAGGATCATTTTGGAAGTAAAAGAGGACAATGTGAAGAGCAAAGGTGCACTGAGGTGAAAAGGGCGCTGATAATGTGATAGGACAGGGTCAAAAGTTCAGATCAAGCTCAGGACACAGGTGTCATGGCACCTGAGGCAAAAGCGCTTCTAGAGTTTCCCCCAAAGAAAAGTATCCCAAAAAAAACGGAATTTGTTTACAAAATTCTGAGATTTCTCTGCTAATTTTATTTTTGTTCTATTAAGTCATCAGTGGGAACAGGCTCATTATTTTTATTCCTTCTATTCTTACATGTTATGTGGGTGAGTGTGCAGCTGTCTGAGTAAAATACAGAAGGAAATCTAGGTCAATACTCTCTTCAGTTCAGGCAGAGGCAGCTCTCATTCAAACCACCTCCCTATCCACGTTTTCCTAGTGTGTGCCATTCTAAACCTTTCCCACATACATGCCAGCACCTCCACTGCTTAGTATCTGTCTTCCTCCAGCTCTCCTTGGCTAGCTTGCAAGCCTAATATTTACTCCTTCCTTTCCATAGATGTAATGTGCAAAGTTGCGTTGACGCTATAGCCGGGGCTTAGTGAGAAGAGCACTGTCTCAAGCTCTCGTCTTCACAGGTAGACACACACAAAGACCCCCACCAGACTCTATTTTCCCCCTCAACACTGAGCTCTCAAATCCAAACTGACAGCCATTCATGCCCAGAATACCTGGGAGAAGGCTGAGGGGGGGAACACTATCTAGGTGTAGCAGGCAAATCCGCTCTTGTTCGATGGATCTATGAAGCTACTGCATGAGGCAACTCATCAGCACTTTTCCCCCCATTCTCCACTGCATTTTCTCGCTGTTTTTGGCATTGTGTGTGGAGGCTAAGGTTTAGCTCACTAGCCACACAAAGTTAGCTTGTGCTGCGGTTTTATTTGTGCCGATCTCTCAGGGCCTTCGAGTGTTGTTGTTGTTGTCGTTCAATGTGGATCTTGGCACCACCGTTCTGCCTCGCATGAATGTAGCCACTCAGCAGACCAGAGCTGGTTTCTAATGATAAATCATGCAGCGTGTTAAGGCAGCAGTGGGGTTGCTATAAATAGTTGCTGGAAAGGGATGCTGATTGATTCAGGAAGGAAAATAAAGTGTGCTCCAAACATTTTCTGCTTATGGTCAGCTTTAAAGGCAGAGTTCAATCACAGCCTTGAAATTATAATTCGCTCTGATTTGAGACTCGCAGCTGATCAAGTACATGAGGTAAGGACACAGCACAAGGCTTCAGGGCTGAGATTTTTTTTCAGTTAGACACACTCACACTCCATATACTGTAAACCAGGTACCTTACTTATGTCTTTTTTTTGTGCTATGAGTCTGGCAAATGGCACAATTCTGCAAGATCGGCCTCACCTGAGGCATTGTTGGGATTTTCAATGGACAGTTTCGACAGATATGAAGCAGAAAGCAGCCATGTTATTTTGGGGTGTGTGTGTGTGTGTGTGGGGGGGGGGGGGGGGGGGGGGGGGGGGGTATAGTGGGTGCTCAAGTGTGTGTGTGTGGTCTGCCTTTTGTGTATGTGTTTGCATGTGCACTTGCAGGCCTGCTGACAGTGGCACTTCAGCAGAATGTTTGCCCTTTCCTCAGTCCTTTGATGTGACCAGGTCCTGCTGTGATAATGAGCGCTGTGCCCTGCCGCAAGGTGAACATCCTGCAGTTCACATAGGGCGCTGCCAGAGCAGCAGCCCAACCCCCACCACACACACACACACACACTTACATACATACATACATGTAGCTGGGTCATTTCTGATCTTCTGTTGCTTTCCCCTCAGTTTCTAATAGCTCTGTGACATATAGAAATTACGAGTCAAATCCTTTAAATAGTGGATCGAGTCTTTTATCTAGGGCAGGCATATTTCACACGAATTATCTTCTTTCCACGCTCAGAATGTCAGTATGAGAGGTTGCGGGATTGGTTTGCTTGGAGCACATGCTCTTCATGCCAACTGAAGCGTGATGGGTAATCTACCTCGTCCTATTCAGTAGGAAAGGAGAGATTTAGCTGTTAATATCTCCTCATTGTTCATATGTAGCGCATATGTGATAATTTCCTAAGATGTGTTGTTATTGCAATTTATGATCCCTTTCGACATGTACCATAAGTATATTTTAGTACATCGTGCCCGTGCCACAATACATTTCTGCTTTAGCTACTAAAACCATAAATTTGCTATCCAGGCACAATTAAGTGCAATTAAGTTCCCCTTACAGTGAAATGGCAAAGAGACAACAAAGCGTGCTTTTTTTTTTTCATCAGTATATTTAATGCACATTCAGGGGGCGACAGTGGCTCAGTTTGTAGAGTGGCCGCCTACCAAACATAGGTTCGGCGATTTACGCACTGCTCTTCCTGACCACATGTCAATGTGTCCCTGGGCAAGACGCTGAACCCCCAACAGCCCATCTCGATCATCAGCTGTGCAGCACCGGTTCGAAGCCCGGAAGAAACTGGGGAGGGTTGGTCAGGAAGGACATCCGGTGTAAAAACTGTGCCAAGTCAACATGCTGAAAAATGATCTGCTGTGGTGACCCTGAACTCACAGGATAAGCCAAAAGGGCAAAAAAAAAAATTGAATGCACATTCCCAGAAAGATTTGTACTAGGTGAACTAATGGTCAAGGAGTGTTTAAACAAGTTTAATAAAGTTAAAATAATGAAATTTGCAACCTCCTTGATAAACGCTCTTTTAACTGTAATATGTAAAAATCAAGTGTCTTTGTGTGAAGTTTACCAAAGAATTTAGGGATGCCAGTACCGACTGTGAAGACCGTAATCCAGAAATGGACGAAAGGTTGAGCCACTAAATCTCTTCCGTTAGGTGGAAAACGAAGAAAAATAACAGAAACTGACAATAGGAACGTTGCTTGATAACACACAAACACACACACACACACAAAATAAAAGGAAAGGGACCTGACAAAGTCCTTAAAAGTCCACATGTCCAACATCATGCATAGTCTGCACAAGTCTGGATTGTTCTGGAGAAAGGCATCTAGGAAGCCATTGCTTACTTACATAAGGCAGGAGGCATGCTTGGAGTATGCTAAGGAACAAGATTATGTGGTCTAATGAGACCAGAGTTTAATTGATCGGTCATAATTCACACAGGTATGTGTGATGAAAAAAAACTGCCTATGTTGAGAGGAACACCATTCCCACGCTCAAACATGGTGGAGGCTTACTGATGTTTTAAAGGTGGATGTTTGCATCAGGCACTGAATGTCTACAAAAAGTGAAAGGAAGAATGAATGCAGCCCAATATCAGAGACTTTTTAAGCAAAGCCTCCAACCATCAGTCAGAAAGCTGAAAATGAAGAGGCAGTGGATCCAAAGCAATAAGTAAATTTAACTCAGGCATGGTTTAAAAAGAATAACATGAATATTTTACCATGGACTTTCCAGTCTCTAGACTTGTATATCATTGTATATAATTGTGCACTTTGATCAATTTTATTATTTTACTATATGTTCTATCTTTTAGTACACTGCTTGATCAGTTGTTGATTTTTATGATGGAGCATTTGTATTAGCTGAATGAGCATTTAATATGCCAATGGGGAAAAAAAATTTAAGCATATTTTAAGTAAGGGGATGCAAAGTTTTGCAGTCAACTGTGATTACAAAGCACCACTCTGTTTCGAGTAGTTGATATTTGTAATGCCTTGTTGTGTTGTTTCCCATTTTTACCAGCTGGGCCTCAACCTACAGTGCCATTTACTTCTATACAATTTATAGAGTAGCATGCAGAATTGATGATTGAAGTCAAAGGAGGAGGAAAGATTTGGATTGGGGGTGGTGGGGGGGGGGGTCTCACAGATGTAAATTTCTCCCCAGGGCAGGCTTTTCCTGTTATTGCTAGCTACCTCCTCTCCTGTCCCCGTGGTTGGCTTTGCTTGTTCGACTCATTACCCTGGGCACGTGGCACTCTTTTGCTTGCTGGCGGCCTGGCTTTTTTCTTCATTAATTGGGTTTCGTTACATTAAGCCCCCTGGCCAAAGGGGCAATCCTGCCAATAAAACATTCCATTTTTAGCATTCTACTCGAAGCTGGTGGAGTTCAACCTGCTCTGTGAATGGTAATTGGTTATTTATTTAAGCTTCCTTAGGTTGTTCTTCACTGGTTTTGGTAAAGGGGGAGGAGGGAAATGCGGTCCCTTCTTTCTTTCTCTTTCTTGTACTAAAGCTGTTATGGAAGAATGTTTGCTCTCTTTTGTTGGCAAAAGGTTGGACAACCTGAACACAAACACACCTGAATAAACACCTGGTCTGAAGGTTACTGTAGGACTGCTACAGTGGGCACACCCTTGCTTCATACTCTTTACTATCTGCATTTAAAGAGCCTTTCTAGCTGTAATCTTGTCCTCTTTATGAGCAAACGTCAGTGGAACCTGAAGCCAAATACTGTGTTTAAACAGTCACATGAGGGTGTGCACTTTCTGCCAGTGTTTTAAGTTATTTTTAAAAATGTCCTCAGGTAAGGATCATGTATTTCATTGGAAATTTACAGCAAGCTATTGACAAATTTGTTTACAATGACCAAACAATTTCTTGCTTCATCTTTTTCTTTGCCTGCAGAACGCAGAAAATCCCCAGAGTAGATGAGGTTGGGTTTTGGGGTGAGAAGGGCTTCTTAGTGAAAAGATTTAGCAGCATGGGAATCCATAGCCACCACTTGAGCTGCTGTCTCCCCAGCTGTTTCTGTAACACCTCACATGGTTTCTACACACTTGATTGTAGCTGCAGGCGCGTAGAGTCCTCATTGCATATAAATTACAGAAGTGGGAAGTGATTATTATAAAATTCCCGCTTTCCCTTTTTTTCCACTCCACTCTGCAGAAGTGGTATAATTGAGTAGAGTACAAAAGCCGTGCTGTGAGGGGAGAGAGGGAGAGAGATGCTAAAAAGGCAATATTGCAGACATAGTTATCCCATATAGCACATAGACACACACATTCAGACACACATCTATGCTTAGCAACTGTGGCAGGATGTTTGCGGAATTTGACAGAATACAAGCTCAGAGACACTGGCGCGCCATCATAAAAAAAAAATCCTTCTTCAGAAAAAACAAAAAAGAATCAAAAAACGAAACGTCCCATTTCCCTTCCCCACCCCCAATTTCAGACAGCATGCCAAGTCATTGGCTCCCGGTGATGAAACACACTGGAGTGTCTCCTCCGTGGAGGGCTTCCTGCCAGCTCCAGTTCCGCACAATGAATTTCTCTTAAAACCACATCTGAGGGGTTCTTTAAAAGGCCTGGCCAAGCCTGGATATGAAATTCCAAATGGAACGTTTTCTTTTCAATCCTCGCCGCCTCTCCTCTTTTGCTCTCCCTGAGAAAATATGAATGGAAGGATCCTAAGCCTATTATTTCTCCTGTACAATAGGAGGGACCTCCAGAATGGCTGCCCTCCATCACAACATCGCTCCTGCTAAGGACTTTTAGAGTCAGGATTGGGGATCGAATTCTTGCAATGTTGCACCCTCTGACCCTCTGGTTGTGGTCAGTTGAGTAAGTTGAGGAACTATTTCCTCCAGGAAATTGGTAAAAGGCTGTTGTGCTTTTGTGTGCAAACTCACCAAGAGCTGTGAAGTGGGTGCAGTGAGCCAGCAAGTCTCCACCTAGAAGAACTGAAACAGTGGCTCCAAAACAACTCTAATGACCGTAACTTTAAAAATAAGGAGCCAAAGGGAAGATTTTACTTTCACTCGTTAACCATTCCCCTATTGAGATGTATGAAGCCTAAATAACAATTCTTTCAATTTCTTTCTCATGTGAACCATGGTTCTTAGGGAGTACAGTTGGTGTAAATGTTCCAAATAATCATATATTCTGTATTGGTCACAGAGGTCTGCAGGTTTTTCTCTGGTGGATTTTGCCACAATGGAGGCAGTTTCTTATAAAGTTGAGAAAAATGGGATTTGACAGCTGTAACAGGGGAAAACCACAATAGAGGACTTTTCTTCTGTGGCACAAAACACTGGCTTTTTTTAGGTGCTAAAAAGTCAACCAGGTTCTAATGATTTGCAGTATCGCAGTTTACGTGAGCACAAACCAGTATGGGAGACAAATTTTTATTTCTAGTTGCTGTTTCTTCTGTTCCTCTATGCTACAAGTTTGAGGAGACGGACAGCTAAAATGATACTGATAATCCCCCAGGTTCTTATCTCATTCCCACAGGATAACAAATGGGAGTGGAGAGGCGTAAAATAATATGGGGAAGAATGCTATCTTTTGGCCCCTAGTGTAGGCATGTCCCCCCTTGGTCCTGGTTAGCCCTGCTTTAGGGTTAGCAGCCAGTGCTAATGAGCCCTCTTCTCTGTAGGATGAGGTCTGACACTCCCACACTCAGAGATTATCCTGCCACCTTTGACTCTTATTGACCAGGGTCAAAAAACCTGACCTAGACTAATGTGACAAGCCTCAGCTTCACAACTTACTTATTTTCCAGGCAGGATTTTTCGTGTGTGTGTTTCCCGAAGCAGAACGTGTGTGCAACCTCACATGGCACGGTGTGGATTGTGCTAGATGAAATAGTTAATATCAAAACTGGGAAAGAAATTAGCCCTCTGAGATAAATCTGAGCCAGATTTAGAGCCTGATGTGAATGACGCTTCATGTGCTTGGGGACACTAAGATTATTGGACACACACCAAACATACTGCCCTTTCTGTTGCTGGTTAGGACATTCCTAGAAGGTTTTGTGAGGGAAAGGGGGGTATGAGTTGAAAGATGGTACCAGTCTGTGAGAGAATCGTGGAAACGTGGACATTTCACCCACCCTTATGTCCAGAGGTGTGTGTGTGTGTGTGTGTTTGTAGGGAGGAGGAACACTATTCACCACTTAGCACTGCAGGAATGTCATCTTGGCACACGCCTCTCTACGACAACGACTTGAGCCTCGATTACTGAACATTATTAATCGGGTGAGAGCTCCCATGGGAGCATCTGATTACAACCCAATGACATTTTTCAGTTTGACTGTGGGAGCTGTTCAGTATTCAGTACGATGTGTCTCACCCAACAGTGAACTGATGTCTTTCCGATTAGCCATATTTCCTGTGGAGGTGATATTTTGACTGCAGCTCAGCTCTGGGCTCAGATTGTGAATACTAGATTTAGCATGGCTAAGCATTACCATGTGTTCAGTGCTGCTGAAGCATATAAGTGCTGATGGTTATGGGTTGGGGGCAGGGTTTTTTGGACCAGGCTCAAACTATTTTGGTAGTCAGGAGGCAGGTCTGTCTGAGTCTGCCGGGGATGGGCAGCCTATGACCAGGCCACTGTTGACGTGATTGTCTCTGCACTAAGTACTGCTGCAGACATCTGTCTCCCTTGCAAGCTCGCTCGCTTGCTCGCTCTCTCTTCATAGCAGACCCCCTTTCCCCTCCTCCTCCATCCCTCATCCCTCCTTCCCCCGGCTCTTGCTCTGTAATGAACTCCCCTTATTCACCAGCTAATGACTGCCTTTGATCTCCCGCCTAAGACCTCTGCTCTAACTCTACCTTGCAAGTCTCTTTTCTCTGCCTCTCTCTTTGCTCTATCTCTTGCTTGTTTCTGTTCACTCCAGCTCTGTTTGAATCTTTCTCTTGCTTCCTCAAACATGCTCATGCACCTCTTTGACTTGTTTTTCCCCCCTTACTTACGGGAATAGGACTTCTGATCCTGCTGACCCAGGGGAAACAAAGTTTTGAAGTGCTAAGCTTGGGCTACTAAAATAAGAAATTAAAATCTAATAATTTTTTTTTGACCATACTATTAAACTTCACCCACTCATCTATGAGGAGGCTTTGTGCGGCACATTAGACCACCCACGCTGTCTGCCGTACCAGTCCCCACATCATGTGACATGGAGCCACATGCAAAAACGTACTTGAACCTCATGTCATCACTCTTTCATATTGTTTTTAAATCTCCTTTTCTCAATTTTTCTCCACAGTCCAACAAAGTCCCTGTGGTGCAGCCATCTCATGCAGTCCACCCACTCACCCCGTTGATCACGTACAGTGACGAGCACTTCGCTCCAGGATCTCATTCTGGCCATCACCCCCAGGATGCCAACAACAAACAAGGTAGAGACCAGTATGCGAAACAATACTATCAGTCTGTAGCCTGTTTGACAGCTATGTGGAACGCAACAAAACATGATTGTTTTTAGTTTGTTTTAACAGAAGTTTGTGTATAATATGTTCCAAAATATTCTGGATGTTCAGCCTTTTTCTCACTGAAGGTTGTGGCAATACTTTTTTCAAAGAACAAGACGACATTTCTTTCCATTTTCTATCTGAGCTATATGAACCAACAACACAAGGATGACTAATGAGGTTCAGTCCAACTCTTCTGCTTCTCATATCAGCTCTGATATGTCATCATGATGCTCTGCTGATGCAGTGCTGATGCTGAGTATCAATCTAATACAAATGCTCCCCTCTCCCCATATGTGAAGTCTGTATATACCTTATTACAAGAAACTAATTTGAATCATTTCTAGTGGAACTAAAATCTAGTTGGCAGCCATGCCAAGAGAGCATAAATATAACTAATAAAGAAAACAATGGCTCCAGTTTGGGAAGTACATGCATTTGAATGTTATTAAACATTTTTCTACCTTCTATATAACAAAATATTGCATCCTCTGGAGGATGATGTCATCTTGTTGCTCATACTACAAAGGTGTTCTGGAGTTCCAAATTATGTCATCTGGAACAGTTTATAATATATTTTAATATATAGAAGACAGAGGAAAGTTTAATAGCATTTATTATAGCTAGGCTTCCCAAACTGGAACAAAAGGATTTCAGTTGAAATCTGTGAAGTTGCCCTTTCAGTGCTGATCCTTTACATAGGATGGGTGTATCCCTTCTGCTATTCCAACAACATTAGTTTGACACGACATATACTTTGCTAATCTGCTATTTAGAATGATAGGAACAATTTGATTTAATTGGGAACTTAACAGAAAGTGATTGCTGGTTAACAAAAAAGGGGGTTTTGTTTGAGATATGGCAGTAATGCTGAATGGAAAACTCATACTTACTAAAATTAACCAATACAGGAGTTTTTTTTATCCTGAGCTGCCAACACTGTCAGGAATCAGTAGAGTCACACAAACTAAAATGTGTCACAACAAAGTCATCCTCCCTATCAGCTCTGAGCATGAACTCATTTGAATCAGCCTGTGGGACGGCTCACTGAGCTCTGCTGCCCTCTCCCTCTGCACTCTTTGCCTCTAACAACATCAAGCTCCAGCTCTGACAGCTGCAGAAGAACTCCTCAGCAGCTTGGATGAGTTCCTCAGCCCCGCACAGCTGGAGACTTTGGCAGCTTCTCACGAATTGCAAAACGACGTGGGCCCTCCATAGTTTTGTCTCACACCTTTTCTCTTCTCCTGGCTTTCAATTATTGCGACTGCCAGTTGAAAAGGAGGAGAGGGATCAGACAGGATGTAGGCGATGATGATGATGATGAGGCTGGGAGGTTCTGAGGGACCAGCTATAAATAACGGTGTAGAACTGACTACACAGCGTAGTGACATGAAGGGAGTCTGATACATATAAAGAAACCGTGTTCCACAAATGTCAGAGGAATCATGCTTCAGACACATTTTGTCCTTTGTTTTTCTAATGAAAAGAATTGTGTTGAACCAGAAGTGGCCACAAATGCACCATGAATGCTTTAGATTTTAGAAATGAATTTATGAAATAATGCTTCTCATTCCCATTTTTCTGTTCATGTGGACCATGGTGGTCCATGGAGATCTAAGTTTCTGAGCAACATAGAAGAGCAGAAAAGATTCCTGGAGCACTTTTTTTCCCACTATATTTGATCTTTGCACTCACAGCCCAACCAAAATCCATGTCCAAGCAATGCACTTGCGGAATTAGCTGCAAATGATTTCCCTAGGCATATCAATGAGTGTAGCAGAACTAAGCGGGAAATGCTTAAAAATGAATCCTCTCTTGTTCTCGTTCTTCCTCTCTCTCTCTCTCTCTCTCTCTCTCTCTCTCTCTCTCTCTCTCATATCGACCAGTTGCTTCTCTGCCTTCCTTAGTGGGCTCAGACTTTGATCTGCTCATTAATTATGAAAAACAATCATGGATTTTCTCATTATGAGCTCTAATTTGCACAGGGCCGCATTGCAGGATGGAAGGCTGAAGTGTGTGTTTGTGCGTGTGTGTGTGGGGTGGGGGGGTAATTCCCCATATTGCATTTTGTTTAAAGAAAATGGAACATGGAAACAAAAATTTGGACATAGATTATTTCTAAGAAAGAATCATGTTAGTGTTGCTTGTTTTAAGAGGAAATGCGAGTGTAAAGTGCCGTTGGGCAACAGCAGGAATATGTGGATGAGAGAAGTGAGTAATTAGGCACCTTAGGGGTATAAGTGACAAGGTTAACACGCTGGGGCACTCTCGTCCTCCCTTGATGCCTCACCCCTTGCCTCCTTTCCTTCTGCCCTCAGGAGGGCCCTAAGGAGTGTTCAGTGGTGGATTAGTGGGCTGGGGGTATTGCTGTGCACGCTATGAATCCAGCGTTGCAACACTGGCTTTGGAGATATAAGCCCCTGGCTCCCCCAGCCTCTCTCACAGGATGGAGCCCCCTTCAGACCAAAGCGTGGAGAGGGAAAGAGGAAGAGGGAAGATAGAGGCAGGGAGAAAAGGCTGGTTCCAGCAGGGATTAGAAGATAGTGCTAATCTGGAGGCATTTGCCCTCTTTTCTTTATGAATGTGTGTTTGAGCACACATGTAGGCACATACAACCAATGTGTGTATAAACAGTATTTCTATATATCTACAGACTTTAAGTTTCATTTTAACATGCTCTTTGATAAGATGAGCACCAATAGATGCAGAAGCAGAGGTTTCTGATAGATTATTATATATCTGTCCTCCAGCAGCCATATTCTTATTAAGTCTTAGTCTTAGTCTTAGTAAGAGAAACCCCTCGACCTTGAAATCCAGTGGCAGGGGGTGAGTGGGAGATGGAGGCACTAAGTCCTGAAGATCTACCAATAGTTAGTCCAAGTCAATCCCATCTCTGCAGGGAGAGCTGTGGCCTCTGCCATAAAAAGGAAGCCTCAATTAAACAATTTAAGAGGAGGCCATATCAGAGCAGGAAAAAATGTCATCCTTAATGTAATGTCAGGAGCTCTTTTCCAGCCCCGACATGCACATTGTCCTTGAGTTGCAGTATTTAGAACGTGGGAAGAAGTCATGGGTTTTAAAACATTTTCTTTTTAATGGACTGATTGAGTTAAGTTTATTTTTTGTTAAACGCACCAGTTTATAGTTATTGTCCAACACTTAGTACAGCTTTGATAACAAACCTCAAAATTTGCAACATCTCACTTTAGCTGGAAACACTCTGAATTCATGATGTCCAATACATAATCTGCTTATTAAGGTGAATACCTTGGCTAATTTTGTTGCAGTCTATTGTCTTATTGATGCATTTATATTCCACTCAGAGTGCTGTTTTTTAAATTCCTATGGTTCACATTTACCTCCATTCTGCACATCTGACGGTTGTGTACCACTGTTGTGTGTCTAGGAATGCCGAGGCATCACCCTGGACCAGACATGCCCAGCTTCTACTCCCTGTCTCCTGGAGGAGTCGGGCAGATCACACCACCGCTGGGATGGTGAGTCACAGCCAGACAAGAGCAAAAAGCATGAACAGTTGATTCATGTAAACAGGGAGCAATTACTTTTCTGTCTCTTCACATCAGAGACACACTGACACTGTACTAGCCTTGTGCACTGAATGAAGGAATGCTGGCCTACAGAGCAGCCCATGCAGGGAGGTCTGCCTCTGGCTGTTCCTGCTGTGCTGCTGTGGCTTCAGCCACACCGCTCCTCTGTGTGCCCAGCACATGTCAAACACATCACCATATACGTGCCCCTGCATAACCATATGGCTGCTTAACCCCCATCAAAGCTTTCTGGAAGCACTCTTCTCTGTGAGGCTCACTTCTTCATGTTTGTTAAGTCTTTTTTTTTTGTATCCTCTATCTCTTCTTTTTAGACTGCATTCTCATGGCTTCAGTTTTCTGTATCTTACCCCGCATCATCTTCTTCAGTATCTTTTTCTCTTAGTGTTTTGTGAAGACAGAGCTTCAGAGAAACACTGAGAGATGCCAGATGTAAGGTGCATGATTGGGCTCTGACGTCTGTCTTGCTTAATCTAAATAACTACAGTTCCTAGAACTAAGGGAGCATTGTATTTGCAAGTACTGAACTTTGCTGATCAGTATGTTTTATGCTTCCCAAAAGTCTTTTTTTTTAAAAATACAATAAACATTTTGAAAAAAGAGCAATGTGTTGATTGAAACTCAGCCACAGCATGATGAAGTGAGTGTTGAAAGAAAAAGCACAAAATGGAAAACTGAGATACAGACTTTGCGGACAAACCGGCGATCTGACGACAAGAGGCAAACTCTATTTATTATTTCTGAGCAGGAATCTAACAGAGTTAAAGTTGTGAAAAGGGATGAAAATCATATCCAGAGATTTCCCCCTGTGTTTCAGCTTTGTGTATTAAAAAGTAGTTTTGAAAGAAACAAACTCAAACAATTTAAAAACTCAAGGCCATGGTAAGTTTCTCTGTCACTTTCTTTTGCCTGATCCTGCAGGAAGAAGGCAAACAAAACCACATCTGCTGCATCTCATACTGCTTTGGTGATGTTTGAGGTTCCACGTCACAAGTTCAGCTTATGAAATCTATAGGATGTTTACAAGTAGAGGCAGATTTTATTCATGCAAATGAATGACCCTTCGTGTTCTATTCACCACTTTAACACATGCTAAACCAGATGCTTACAAAAAGCCAGCGATTTGACTTTTTTTACTTAAGGGATATTTAGGGAAGCTTCTTCCATTCTACTGACCTCCTTCCTCCTCTTTGGTTAATTAACAGGCACGCTCTCGCTATTTTATTGCAGGTTTTCACACCACATGGTGCCTGGTCCCCCAGGTCCCCACGCCACAGGGATCCCCCATCCAGCCATCGTCAACCCACAGGTCAAACACGAACCACCGCATGAAACAGACATCATGCACATGTGAGTCCTGCAAACACCGTCACACATGCAGACCTTTCCTGCTCCCCCCCAAAATCTCTCTAACAGCAGTTTTCTGAGACGACATACTTCTAGGTATTTGTGCACTCCACCACTACAGCAGCGCACTGCTGAACAAACCCTCTGTCAGAGCCTTGTTCCCATTCCCTTGATGTGAGCAGATAAGCAGCGAGGGCCCGTGCTCTACTGATAACAGGCCTATGCTTCATTTGGCCTGAGGGATCACAGCGCACTTACCCAGCAACAGATACAGGTCCAAGATTAGCGCTTGGGTGAACTGAATTCACATCCCCAGTGTGTGGTGGGAAGTGCTGTGAGCGCACTGAAGTAGATATCGCTGATATTTCCATTATTCATGACCATCCTCACGCCAAGATTGTATTGGTATTAAAAAGGTTATTAAAAAGTAAGTCAGGAGTGGTAGAAGCAGAGTGTCTTTGAGCGTGTGAGCTTGAGCATTTGGCTTTAAGTGGCGGGCAATATGCTGTGGGCGAGAAGGTTTGGTAGCCATTACTGGTGAAGTAATCTCTCCGCATGGAGGGCTGCGACCATATAACTGCACATGATTAAAGAGGCAGGGGCCCATGGCACGGTAACCTCTCTCAGGCTTCCTCATTATTGGCTGAGAGAGCAACCAGAAACTTGCTGCTTTTGCCACCATTGCGGCTCCGCAGTTAACCCTCCTCTGTTGCTTTGCTCTTATCCTTCTTTGTTTCTTCCACTTTCTTTTAACCCCCTCCTATGTCTCTTTTTTTTTCCCCATTCCCTACAGGAAACCACAGCATGAACAGAGAAAGGACCAGGAGCCCAAAAAACCACACATCAAGAAGCCGCTAAACGCCTTCATGCTCTACATGAAAGAGATGCGTGCGAATGTGGTCGCGGAGTGCACACTGAAGGAGAGCGCAGCCATCAATCAGATCCTGGGACGGAGGGTGAGTCACATAGACGGTGTACTCTGATATGACTTGCTTCATCTTACTCTAATTCATCATTGTTGATTGAGTTAAACCACCAAGAGAACACAGTTAAAGCCATGGCTGTAAAGGGGCTGGATGCACATAGTTTCTAGGCCCAATTGGAATAAAAAGTACAAAGATTCCTCTCTCTGTGAAACTAGTTGTAATCACTAGTTGAGATTATTGTCATAATGATCGCCCCAGCCAATTACCTCACTCTCAGCAGCACAGATACAGACGGCCTATCTAACTGACATTAAATCAAATTGGCTTTAATAAAATATGCCTGGATAATGGAACGGTTGGAAATGACAAAATTTGTTCCTTTTGAGGATTGGGAAAAGAGTGGAACCACAGAGCCATGTTAAAGGCCTTAACGAAGGCCCAGCGGTTGAGGCAGCCAGCCACAGCAAAGCCTAGTTTGTGGCCTGCACAGGATAATTGCTCGCTGACATAGTTTGAATAAAAAGTGCTGCTAAATTGGAACCAGTGTTTTGATATGAAATCAAAGTTTTTTTTTCCTTCTCTCCCTCGCTGATTCTGGATCATGTTAATCTTTTCATCGTGTTTCCCTATACTTCGTTTAATTCTTTTTTTTTTTTTTTTTTTTTTTTACCCCACACCCTTCTATTTGCCTAAACCTAATGTTTAGACATTGAAAAGGATTTCTTCACCAAAACACCAGCACACTTCTCATTGCAGGAAACATGCACGCATGCCAATCATTGACTATGTTCTGTTTTCCCCCCAATCTCCTTTTGTACTGAAACAGTGGCATGCTTTATCTCGGGAAGAGCAAGCTAAGTATTATGAGTTAGCCCGCAAGGAAAGGCAGCTCCACATGCAGCTCTATCCAGGCTGGTCTGCTCGAGACAATTATGTAAGTATCAACAGAACAGATTGGCAGAGGTGCGCGTGCGTGTGTGTACTGTATGTTTATGTTGTTTGTTGATGTCAGTGCTGCATGACTTGTTCTTTAAACAATAATCACACACACTAATTCACACTAGTGTGCTCCATGCTAATACAGTCCATTTTTGGACCCTTTGTTTCAGCCTAATGTGTAATTCATAACACTGTCATTCCCTGTGTTGTATTACCATCAACACTAAAATGGATTGTAGTACTGTGGACATTATTATTGCAACAGTGAGTGAAAATTGCCTGGTAATGGTTATGCTAGTCTTTGATGTTCCATATCAGTGCGGAGCTTTGGATGTAAAAAGCAACTGTTAGACTGAGTTAAGGAGGCTGCATCGTGCGTACAGCATTCAGCAGCAGTGACCTTTGCTCTTCCAGCTGCCCATTTTGTTTGTGAATGTGGGAGGTTCAACTGGATTTAAGATGAGGCCTGTTTTTAGTGTATATGACTGTGTGTGCATGCATATGTGTTTTTATATGTGACTGTCACACATCTGTCTCGGAGTTTGTGGTGTGTATGAATCTGTGACAGAGAGCACCAGCCTTTATTAAAAGTGTGGCTCCGGCACTCACATTCACTCCACCACCAAAGTGCTTTGTGGTGTTTATCTGCCTCCCCTCGGACACCGACAGCATCCCTCCCCCTTCTGCCTCCATTGCTCCACTGCCAGAATGCCTCGCTGAGGGGGAGACAGTCTCACAGCTCTGCTCCCAGTGAAGCACAGCACAGTTAAAGATACACAGCATCAGCTTGTGACAGTTAGCCCAGTTCCCATTTAATTTCCAGCTTTGTTAGTACAAACATGTTTGATGGGTAAGGGGGTAAAATAAAGTAGAGGAATGGCTTTCTACTTGGCATACCAGAAAGATAAAGTGAAACGATATGTTAAATAAAAACATTTCTTAAAAAACGAATTCCGTACCTCTGTGAACGCTACTCTGTGACCCCTCCCACAAACACAATCCTCAGCTGTGCACAGGCAGCACATCATGCCTGGAAACACCCAAAATAGGTAACGCACTGGCATGGAGAGCGTGTAGCATTGATCGTTTTGCTGTGTATCCTCTGTCTCATCCTCTCTCTCTCACCCACTCTCACTTAGTCTCTCTCCTTCCCTGTCTGCTGCAGCAGTAGAAGGCAGATTAGCTCATGAATAAGTGGATTAGCAGACTTTGCAGCAGGAAACCAAAGTGCTGCTCATATTTGACTAGAATGACTCTACACTGCTATCTATACCTATAGTCTCCCCCCTGGGGATTTAGCATAAGCTATAAATCCTTACACACTCCCACTACCACGCTGCAAAACAGAGTGGTGCTCTTCACAGCCATTGAGCTAGACTAATTACAGTGAGGATTTTAAATTGCACTTCATGCTAATGTTTGTCATTAGAGGGACTACAAAGATAGTGGAGATCCAACACAGACTGGTCACTGATCATAGCTTGGGATGGTCACAGCTCAAAACAAAACAAAACAAAAAGCTCTAAAAATGACAGAAGGTAAGTTGAGAGCGGGTAGAGCCCTCAAATCACACCATTGGTCGACATGTCCCTCTCAGTGTTGCAGTTTGCGGTGGAGCCCGGAGGCTGGGGGATGCTGGTTAGATGCCCAGCAGGGGATGAGTGAACATGGCAGTCAGCAGCAGGATATCAGAGTGGTCTAGTGAGCGTGAGTGCTGGAGCCACACTTTATGTGTTCCTCTGTATATTTTTTAGGGAAAGAAGAAGAAGCGGAAGAGGGAGAAGATGCAGGAATCGGCCACAGGTAAGCAACAGTCCCTCCAGATCTTTCTTTTTTTTGGCGGCTCATCACATCTTGAGATTGTGACTTACACCATGATAATCTTTACATATTGCTGCATTTCTTACAACTAGTACCCATTAGCAGTGTAGACTAACCACGCTGTATATTGCCATTTCAATTCTGGCTTCAGTAGATGCTACAGGTAGCATCAGCCTATCGCAGTTTCGTTGTAGACATCCCTCCATTTGTGTGTCCTTTGCCTCTCACTTTCTTCCCTGTCTTCACACATTACACCTACTTTGGGATTAGTCTGTCCATTCTATACAACTTCTTACAGATTTGGGGCTTTGCACTATTTGTTTGCTTGCTGCACCACAGTATGTCTTTCTGCTGACTTTGTTTAGCTCTGCTTTTGAGCCTCCTCTCAGCACTGAAACTGTAATCTATTGAGAATTACATCATAAGTAAAATGTCAGTATGTGTTTGGTCTGTACTCTGTGTAGGCCAAATGGACAGTAAAAACGCATAGCTGTGCTGTCCAGATACCTTAAATATTTTAAAAAAGATGCAATTTTCTGCAGGTACAGGCCAGAGAATGAAAACGGCGTACATCTGAGAAAATGGTAAGACAACCCCTCTGTCCCCTCCCTGTCTGGTCCACTTCAATACATGTCAAGTCTTTTTAAATAGCTGAACACTGACTTGAGAGTATGTACTCACAGACTAATCCTAAAAAGGTCCACCCTAACCTCACCATAGTCATTGTGTCAGTGATGTTAAGGCCTGAAGAGGGATTGTGCTTTGTGTGTGGAGTCTGCTGAATGGCCTTAGCACAATAGACATTGGATTTTCTCTGTGTGTGTGTGTGTGTGTTTAACTGGTGAATTCTGTGATTTATTTTTTATTTTTGTTTTTCTTTGTGTGTGAACGCCGGTTGGATGAAAAGTCATTTGTTGTGTCAGCCGTTTATGGCTTATTGTTCTTCCATCATGTTTTAGAAAAATGTCCAAACAAAAACAGTTTTTTGTAAAAATATTGCTTAATAAATCAGACGGCTCATGCATTCAGTGTTTTCTAAACATGGACTAAGTAATACATCTGAAAACAGTTTTACAAGCCCGGAACATTTTTTTAACTGCTTTTGGAGGCTAAGATGTCAGCTCAGCCGCATATGGACTACATGTGTTGTCTCTCTCAGCATCTATGTGAAGCAGAGTAGGACTCAGCAGCTTGTTTGGCAGGAACTTAATGAGATGCTATACCTTAATAAGATTTCACGGTATCTGGGGTTTCAGGGGTGTCTATAATGCTTTTGTAACAAAAGCACTCCCGGAGTGCCCCCCTCCCCCCCATGTGATATGTTCAGATATATTGATTCTCATGACATGTCAAACCCTCACACAACTGTCACCTTTCTTTTTTTTTCTTTTGGAAAGAAGGATTAACATTCCCAATGTGTGTGGAAGGCAACTCTATTTCCCGTCCCTTCAATCTCCCTTGCTCTCTCTGGATTCCTCCCTCTCCCTCCCCGAGAGCCTGGTAGCATCCTGTTATTCCGCTCCCTTTCGGTAGCAGAAAAACCCGGGCAGATGTGACAAATCTGGTCTTGCGTCGAAATCACCCCAACCAGACAAAGGTTTTCCACTTGATCGATTTCTGACCCAGTGGCTCTCTCTGAACCCCAAATTGGGCTGCTTTCATTTTCCTTTTTTTCCCCTTTCTCCGTGGTTTTCAAAGTGCAGAGAGAGCAAGCGCTAAAAAGCACTTTATCTCTGATCCAATAATTAGCAGCGCCTAGCCGCAGCAGGATGGACACCCTTGCTGATTCTCAGTGACAGCCTTAAACTAATATGCATAATACCAAGGATACTGCCACAACTCCCCAAGCCCTCAATTTATGCAGATCCCAAAGAGCTGGATTGAGGTTAGCTTGGTGTAGACGCCAAAAAACATCTTTAAATGAACTCGTTTGTCTGTTTCTTTTCATCTACCCCAGCCTCCACTCCATCTGTCTGTCCCCTGTATGAAGTATCCAGTAGAAAATTAGTTAATGACTTAATTCTGAAAACACAATTTGAACCTTTTTCAGTGCACAAGTTAAATCACAGTGAACATTTCCTCCATTTGACTTTATTTTTAGCACTTGCTTGCCCGTAATGACTACTCAGCATAACAAAATGAAATGCTTCAGTCGAGGTGGATTTTATGAAGGGAAAACTGACTTAATACATTAACATATTTTATGGCTTCTGCTGAGTTTCTCTGCTTGTGAAGCGAACCAGGAGTTGCACAGTGTTTTATGGCATGAAGTCGGTTCTCTTTGTTATCTTTAGCATGTCAAACACTGGGCCCGCCACACAGCTGGCTCTCACCACAGTGGAACAGCACTCGGAGAAGCCATTACTCTGACATTGTAAAATTAGGGTTTCCGTCTCTTCCCACATATCCTCACACCATGCCCTGGCCCCCCTTCTCTTTAAACTAACTGGAAATTTGCACTTTTACTCCTCCTTTTCTCACTGTTTGCACACATTTGATTTTGTTTCTGTCTTTCTTGCATCCTCATGTGCTGGTAGCCTTTTGTCTGACTCTACCCACTGATTCGCAGCCTTTGAGATACTTATCTGGGCGAGACTCTCACATACCCCGGAGACTTTCTCCCATTTCAGCCACTGCGTGATTTTTTCACAGGGGGGAGACACCCCTGACAAAGGCTGCCGTTTAATCGGGCTAGCAGAAGCCATGAAGTTGCAAACACTTGCAAACTGCCATAAGAATGCATGCGAATCATCTTGCTTGGAGCCTTTTGAAGGTGCTTCTTCATTGACACAGAAAATGAATCTTCACAATTCAGTTTGACCATATTCTTGTGGCCTAGGTTGAATTTTCTTCATTTTTTTATTCTGTCTTTACAAGATTATACTGAATGATTATTTAAGTCCACTTGGTGCAGAAAAGTGTTATTCAAGCAGGAGCGTTGGTGGTTACTCTCTCTCCTCCTCCCCCCTGCATCAGCCGTGCCCTGACTCCACTCCCTGTGATGTGTGCAGCCAGAAGTCAGCTGTCAAAAGACTTTGATGAGCGAGGAGAGGAGAAGAAGAGAAGAGGGCCAGAAGAAAATCCCTCATTCTCGAGAGTTCTGGGTTTATCCAATCTCACTCAACTGCCACTTATGCTTCAGTCTCTGTCCCTCATTTCTTTTCCTTTTCTCTCTCTTTATTTGTGGCCTCTCATCTTCGCTCTCACACTCCCGTCACTCTCTGCACATTTCTCTTTCACACACACACGAATCCGAGCAGCCAGCCACACACTCCGGCTGCAATTAGACAAGATTCAGCTCCTGCCTCTATTTCTCGACTCGTTTCAATTTGGCACAGAGCCTCTAGGCCACTGCGGCACAGTCCAGTGCCTCCACACCCCTCCTTATTAGTGACCTAGGATAATTGGGGAAGGAATCCTGATCACAAAACTGGCACAGGGTCTCGTTTTGAGCTGCACACAAGGGTTGAGAGGATGTTTTTAAAACTGTACTTCCCTCCCCCCAAAAAACAGAAAATGACGGTGGGGAGATGGAGGAGAGAGATTTGGGCTTAAATCAGGAGAGACGCCCTGGCTAATGTTACTGCGGGTAGGAAATAGAATCGGAAATGTTCACCCTCAGGGTCCTCCCGTTTTCCCACTCCCCTGACCTCCACAAAGCCTGTTCTGTGAAGAAAAACGACCCTCTCAGCACTTCGTGTATGAACTTTACAGAGGGCGGCAGTATGTGAAACTCAATGTAATTTAAGTTACATGTGTGGTTTGAATTCAGAAGTACAAATCTTTTACATGGACAGGGTTGTCTTACCGTGGACAGACAATTTTATTTGGCCCTTTGAGTGGGGAAAAACACACAGCAAGAGTAGGGGTCTAACACCCTTTTGAGGTCTAGTGTTTACATGTGAGAAAATACAGCTATAGTGCTCCCATTGTTTAGACTGGGCCTGAAATTTGTTTTCTTTGAGTCACGGGCCTATTGTGTTGTGGTTTGAGCAGCTGCAGCAACAGTATGAGGGTCCAGTCTTTCTCTTTTTGTGATGTCTTCTCCACTTCCACCTTTCCTCTCTCCATCTGTCCGCCCTCCACCTCCCTTCAACCTCAGCTCTTTATAGACTCGAGGCACTGCAGCCCCTATCCAGAGGAGGAGGAGGTATGTGACTGTATGAAATGGCCCCTCGTGAGATGCTTCCCTCTGAATGAAAGGTCCCCAGGTAACATAGGGGTTCAGACAGGAAGGGGACCATGTTGCTGAAGGAAGTGTTGTTTATTTTTATTTCACTTCAGTCAGTCTGGCTATTGTTAAAGGAGGCCAAAGCTCAACCCCGGCTTCAGCGTCTTTTTCCTCTTTTTCTCATTTTCTGCCTCGTTACTCTCCCCTGTCCCTGCTCCTCCTTTTCCTGCTCCTCACCTCTGTCCTGATGGTGAATATGAGTGGCGGTGGAGGCCTTTGAAGCTAGGCAACAGCAGTGGGAGCAGTTATTGTGCAGACCCTTTGAATGTGCCGCTACCTCCCCTCCCTCCTGACGCCCCCCTCCCTGGCCTGCAGCGGCTCAGACTGAGCTGTGCGGGGGCATACGGCCAGACTTCAGCTGCCCGGGCCTCCAGCGATGCCGCCTCAGATGTGGGCAAATGCCTCCCCCCTCTTCCCACACCCTCCTTTGCCTCCCCTAGTCTCACCCACACATGCCTGGGGTTTGGGGTTTTGGTGACTCCCCCTCCCCTTACGTCTTTTTTTTGACCACAACCAAACCCCACCCTTTGTTGCTTTACAATATTTAACCCAGACTGTCTTTTCTGCTCTTTCTTGTCACCCTCTTTAGTTTCAGCCCCTTCTGACTGACTTGTTAGTTTCTGATAGCCCCTGTGGAAAAGATACAACATCCCCTGAGCCTGCCTTTTGATTGGAGGTTAAAAATTTCAAAGCTTCTATTAAGGGGTGATTTCTTTTATGTTAAATGTCTCTGAGCCAAAGAAAGTGCTGACAGCACAGGGCATTTTGTTTGAAACTTTATTTTTTCCAGGTGCTTTTTTAAAAAAAAATTTTTATGAGCAGCTCTACTACCATTTTATAGAGAGTAGGCAGGTGTGAAAAGGTGTCACCAAATCCATCTGTGCAATCCTCATCCAGGTCACTGCCAAGATGAGCCAGACTTGTCTAAACTTATGGACATCTCTTTACCCTTTACATGGAAGTTTGTTTGTCGGTTTGGTTTAGTTTAATCCAGTTACATCCAAATATGGTTCTTGTAACTTGTTTGGATTATACTTCATTAATTGATTTGCTGATGGTCAGAAAACTGCAAACAATTTGGGTCATTTAATCACAGTTGAAACCATTCAAAGTTTGAGCTTCACCTTCTCCTAAGTTATTGTAAGTTATTTGTCACCTCCGTTCGTTTGTATAGTTCATTAAGGTCGACATTTACTCCCCCAACACCTTCCCTTTCCTTCTCTCTCTCTTTCTCACTGGATTTTTAAGACCATGGGGTTTTTGTCCGACTGACCAAACACCTCTTTTTAGACTGCACTAAGGAAGATGGAGGGATCTCGTCTTGTCTAAAAAATAAAAATGATGCTCAAGACACATAACGACTATAAATGGGGCCATCATATCCTCTGTAGTCATTTTTGTGACTTTCTGGTCATTTTAAGTTTATTTGGGTTCATTTTGTATCTGTTTTCTCTTTTCAGTCATTTTTCATTTTATTAAATCAAAAAAATTAAGACTAGAACAGAGTTCATTCAGGGGCTGTGGCATAGAGCTCCCCTGGTTTATTTATTAAATTGACCCCAGGTTTGTCCTGGCAGAATGGTTCACTGAAAGGCAGCTAGGTAAGACCTGTAAGACCTACAGTATTTAAAAATACTGTAAAGTTTACTTAATTAGTCTATATTGCTTACCTATCTAACAAATGGAAGTCGTGCCACAAAGTTCCTGTGCAATGAGGAGTAATTATTTATTTGATTTAAATGGGAGGTGTTCAGTTTCAGTTTATTGGTGTATTTAAATTACAGGCTTATGTACAACCTGTATAACCTTTTAGATTCTATATACTCAGATTTGAACTTTTAAATTTAGTGACTCCTGATAATTTTTAAACTGGTTTAATGCCCACACACCTAGACCATGCCAGGCACGTAACAGAGTACAATATGTCATAACTGACAAACAATAATGTCATAACTGATGTAAATGATGGACAGGAAATGGGAATCACATTTCTTTCCATCTCTTGGCTTTTTCCTTCTCTTCTCTGCCCCATATCTTCCTCCCGTATCCCTGCCATGATAAAGTCTGCACCTCAGCCGCAGAGGTGCTGCTGCCACCTCTCTACACTTGGCTTATTTTAAGAGTAATTTGTCTGGTCTGTTTTTCTTTTTTAAGGCACCAGAGGAAACCCTATTGCTTTGTATAGGGAAGGTTTGAGGGAGCAGAGGAGGTGGGTGGGTTTGGAGGTTAGGGGGCTGTAAGGTGGGCGGGCCCCAGCTGCGGGCACTTTGATTTGGCCTGGGAGGTGAAAGGGGCAATTGAGACGCAAGGCTGTGCCAGTTATCTTAACCTCCCACACTTCAAAAGCTCGACCAGAGCTTGTCCGACTCCTTCCCCCTCTCCCGCCTTCCCGTAGAGGGAAGGGAATTGGGAAAGAAAGAAGGGGGAGACTAAACCTTCGCGAGCCTTCTGAACAGAGGAGCGTTTCATTTCCTGCAAAAAAGTCCAGCCGGCATTCCTGAGCATTAATGTAGAGGGAGGAGGAGGAGATGGAGGGAGGTAAGGGGAGAGGAGGGGTCAACTTGCTCCTGAATCCCAGGGTTTGTGTCGGCTGGACCTTGTGAAGCACTGGCCTGGTGCCCCCCCCACAAGCCAACCACCACACAAGCACACACCCCACTGTTACCACCACCCCTTTTCTTGAAATGTGTGCACACGCTCACACACTTATCGCCCGCAGCCCCTCAGGCCTCTTCCCCAGGCAGGAAGGCCAGCGCTTTTCATGTCTGTAGCGGGGGAAGGAAAAATGCTCCCTAGGAAACAGGGTGCAATGCCGGGCGTGCGGGCCCACTTTGAGAGTGTGGGATGAAAAGAGGGAGGGAAGCGGAGGTAAATAAAAGCGACGGGCTCTCTTTTTCTCTCCAAGCGCTGTGTTCCTTGCAGCTTCTACTCTCTTCGGGAAAGGTGGCCTCTGTCCTGTTCCCTTTTATCCACATGTGGCAAAGCAGTTTGCAGGGTGGTGTGTATGTGTGTGTGTGTGCGCGCGCACGCTTGCTTTTGAGTGTTAAGATGCAGCGAGCAGCAGGGCTCAGCTGACTTCTTTCCTACAAAAACACACTCTTGGCTTTGCCACAAGGGAGAAGCAAACTAATACCGTTACTTTTCCTTTTTTTTATCTTCACAAAACATCCATCTTTTTAGTCGCAGGAGGCATCCATCCACCTCTGTCTCTGCTGCTCCACTTTGATCACAGATTCTATTTGATGCTGCTCGGGTCTAAAATAACTCTCCTTGGCTTGTCAATAGCTGAAGCTAACTGTGTTATGTTAGCTTAGGGCCGGATCACGAGAGGGAAAAGAACATTTTTGTAGCTTGACAAACAATTTCCCTGTCAGGGAAAGGGGCCAGTTTCATAAGTGTCCTGTGAAGTGGATTGAGCAGCCAGGTAACCTTTTTTACACTGCAGCATCAGCCTGCAGTTGAACCTAAGAACTCAATGTGGCGATCCTCCTGTGCGGCGAGTAGTTCCTCACCTTGTTTTCCCATCGCCCACCTGCAGTGGCAGCCGAAATGTCAACCTACACAAGCTACACAAATGGGTGCACGCCTAGAAAGAGAGAGAGAAAAAGAGAAGGAATGAGTCAGTCAGGGGAGGGCAAAAAGGAGCATAGCACTGCCAGCTGGGTCACGGCAACCCCCATGTAGGATTAGATCAAAGCCAGACCGGCCCACATCCTGTCACTGACCTATAACTCCTCTTTAGTTCAGTGCTTGGCTCAACACTGCGACTTTTCATTCAATCGGCTGAAACACTAAGAACAAAAACTAATGATTGATTATGTAGATGGTAATGACAGATAAGTAGTCCCTCCCTGAAGTGGGGGTTGCATGCTTGCATGGTGAGACACATTGGAGTCACTCTGAGTCATCTTGATATGTCTGGTTTTGGTTAATGTGACGTGAATGTGACCAGTGTTTTGGTGTGGGTTGTTGATGATTTCAATTGATTTTCCGCAGTTTTTTTTCTTTGTGTACAGATGCAGTTACTTCATAATTCGTTGATTGATCCATCTTTAATTCTGGTCCTGTATTTATTTATTTTTTCCCCCAGCAGGAAAACGGAGCAATTTCTCCACATGCAAAGCGAAGGCAGCAGCTACGGGCCCTCTGCTAGAGATGGAGGCCTGTTAGATTCCATGAAGACCCTTAAAAGTCTAAACTGAAGCCTCCAGTTCTCAGAGGACCCCCTTCTTCTCCCCACTGTCCTACCCCACTTAACCCTATTCCCTTCAGCACAGTCACATGCCACCACCACCACCAAAAACACTTCACTGTTTGACTGTACTCTCTTCCTGAAGGCGCCTGCTGTAGACACTGAACTGAACAAGACAATCACTATTAGTAGGAGCACCATCACACAACCACGTTCTCTCACTGAAAATACCCCAAAAAGCATCAATTTAACGTCTGTTTTTTTGTCCGTTTCCTTTACTAATCAGCTGTACTGAAATCTGAGACACTGCACTGAAAAACAGTGGCAATTTTGATGTGTGCACAAACGTCTCCCCGGCACCGCCCAAACACCTTCTCCTAAGTTATTGTAAGTTATTTGTCACCTCCGTTCGTTTGTATAGTTCATTAAGGTCGACATTTACTCCCCCAACACCTTCCCTTTCCTTCTCTCTCTCTTTCTCACTGGATTTTTGAGACCATGGGGTTTTTGTCCGACTGACCAAACACCTCTTTTTAGACTGCACTAAGGAAGATGGAGGGATCTCGTCTTGTCTAAAAAATAAAAATGATGCTCAAGATGCCATTTTAGTTTGTTGCTGAACAGTTGGTGCAAAAAAGGATCAACAATTTTGATTTGCTTTTCATTTAATAATTTCATTTTGAATGCTTTGTTTTGTATCTTGAACCTTTGTTACAGTTTCTGTGTATATTTTAGTGAATTCTTTTTATTTTATTTTTTTTAATATAGTGGTCTATATGGAAAATAAGCTTTGGACAAAGGAAAGCCATTTTTCTTGTTGAAGCTTCTTGCAGAAAATTGAAACTTCTTTTGATAACTATTTGTAACAAATAGTGACCTCGAGTCTTGCTCAGATGTAAAATAATGCTCAGTATGTGTACTTTTTAAAACTGTCAGGATATGTCAATTTTCTTGGTATTTTTGCAGGCAACATTAGGACAAAGGCGGGCGTGATAGCTCAGAGGCCTATATTTTATTGTTCTAAAACATGACAAATGAAGCAGATATATATATTTACCCCAGCACTTGGCAGTCTTTCTTTTATTGCAATGGACCTTTTGTCTTTTCTCTCTGGTAGCTAATAGTGTGGTCTTTTGCCATGTTGTTTATTCCATGCAAGCATCTCTGTAACATTTTGATTTTAATTCTCTATTTTAGTATTACCTGATGAATCCCTTTTTTATTACTATATTCTGGGTCCCTGTCATCTTGGTATAGCATTTTGCTTCCCAAGTCTTCATAATCAAACTGTTTCAACATGTTTTCTTTTTTGTTTTGTTTTGTTTTGGTTTTTTTTAAAGAAAAATAAAAAGGCACCATTGGCTCATTTGATCACTTGTGTGGTGGAAAGACCAGAGCTAGAAGTGCCAGATGTAACAGTCTGTGTGTCATCCCTATTAGTGCTGTAAAACACACTAAATGTCAAGTTCAACTTCAAAAAGCTTTGAGAAATTGACAAGCAATTAAACCTCAAAAAACACATATCGCTCTAGGCTACATTCATACAGTATTAAGGCAAAATTAATAAAAGAAAAGGTATACTCTGATCAGCCACAACAATGAGACTGTTGGTCTTAATGTCATGAACGACAGCATGGCCACTCTGAGCAGTCTGCAGCTACACAGCTCCATATGCAGCAAAATGTGATACTGTGCAGAGGTGGTAAAACTTAAGTACAAAAGTAAAAAGTACTCTACCAATAAAACAACGTATTTTAAGCAATACTTGTTATAGTAATTATGGCAAAACAGATACAATAATTTAAGGGTCAAAGGTCACTGTAAGCACCTGCGTGCACGGCGGTTAATCTATAACGATACATCTGCATTTCTTGGTTCATTATATTTTTATAAAAGATATTTGTATAATGAAACCACCAGGTGGTCTTATTCGTATGGCTGATTGCTGTGTGTATTGTGTATTAGAGATATATATATATATATATATATATATATATATATATATATATATATATATATATATATATATATATATATATATATAAATAAAGCCCTTTCAGTCAATTTTAAATTTGTATTTTAATTGTTTTGACTCAGTGTAAAAACTGTCAAAATACTTTAACTTTGTAACAAATTTCTGAGGTAACAATTAAAAATTTTAAGTAAATGTTGAAAAGGCCGAGATCCAAAGAAATTTCTATTTATAGACTAAATGAACTGTGCTTCTGTAGTGTCAATTTCAAGTAAAACAGCACCACCTTGTGTTCCCATTGTGTTAATAGGAGATAAGTCCTTTATAAAAACACGAAAAATTATTCCACGTTCAGTCAGTTTTACTCATATGTTGATGAGTGACCCCCTCTTTCCTCAGATTCAATTTGATTCTCATCAAATACCCCTAAACATAAACAGAAAAAGCAATATACTAAATTACGGTAATAAAAGCCAATGTAATGTAATTGTAAATGTATTATCCATTGAAGATGTATTTGGTTTATACAGTTACTTTACTTGGATGTTTGTGCCTCCCAGTGATGTTTTAGGCGATTCAATCTACTAAAGGAAGAAAAGGTTCTGTGTGCTCCCCTCATACCTCAACATGCAGATCATTTAAGTTTTGTTTCCAAGTACATACCATAACACAAAACTTTGCCGTAAAGTCCAATTTTTCAATAACATCGGATTTTTCAGTTTAAGATAACAGAGGTCTATTGCATGGACGAAGAAGCTGGCCCAGGCTGACAGATAACACGAGGAATGAACATTCAATATTGACTTTATTGACCTTATGTTGATGAGAAAATTATGATTCTTTTAATGTTTAGAGAGCAACTTTAATGCTACAACACTTGATTTTTTGGGCCTCTTGGGGCAGTGGACACAAGTCATATATTACCTCTTCTTTTTAATAAATACTTTGGATAAACAGACCAGGCACAAGCCCGGTGTGTAGTGTCCCTTTAATTATTTTCAATCTCTACATACATGTATTACTGCTCCTCCGTGAACATCCAGCAGAAATTGGACAAAGACAAAAGTCACACACTATTTGAAAAATGATTTACATGTCCCATTAGTATTTTATTTTTTTCAGGTCTGACTTGCTTCATGAGGACTTCTGTCCACACAAAAAGTCAACAAATCAACTTCATTACTTGTACTTGTAGAATCCTTCTCCCGTCTTTTTGCCAAATTTGCCCTCTGCAACCAACTTGTTCAGCAATTCACTCGGGGCAAAGAGTGGGTTGTCAGGTTCAATTGCATGCCACCCTAAAAGTATGCGATTAACAGGAAAGTAGCACATTTAATATACTTGCTCATTCAATTAAACTTATTCTGTCACTTTTAAATTGAACTCATCCATGCTTAATATTTTCCACATGTTTAACTCACCATCCATAATGAATTTTATTGTGTCTAGTCCTACATAGTCTCCGAGCTCAAATGGTCCCATCGGATAACCAGCGCCAAGTTTCATGGCAATATCAATGTCCTCTTTAGATCCATGGCCTCAGGAGGAAACAAACAAAAACTGTATGATAACAGCTAAATAAATGAAGACATTCTAATCATTGAAAACTTGTGGTTATGCAGGTATACATACCTCTCTCATGCAACCGGATGGCTTCCATTGAATAAGGAACAAGCAGGCGGTTTACAATGAATCCTGGTGTATCCTGAGTAAAGCAAAGATCAGACAATGCTAAGTGTAAAGTTGTTTAGTAATAGTTGTTTAGAGGGTCTATTGTTTTGTAAGAGAGTACAACTGTAACAAGAGACAACAGAAATTACCTTGCAGGACACTGGTGTTTTTCCGAGCACTTTGCTAAAGTTCAAGAGGGAATCAAAAGTCTCCTGGCTCGTTGTTGAGGTTTTAATGACCTGTGAAAGACGAACAATTGAGCAACTCAATCTCACTGCCACTTCCAGTAATATATCACAAACTTAATCCGTATGTTCTGGAAATATCATTCCGGCACATTAATTTAGTTAAAAGATTAAAAGCACTGAGGTATACGTTCTATATCTGAAAGCAAATTACGTGTCATTTGAAATAGTCTTTTGAACAACACTTAAACTCCTGGCTCACTGGCATTTTTTCCTGAGAATTTGTTAAAAGGCTCATTACCACTCTTTTATGTCTGTTTAACATGAAGCTAATATGTGCAGTCAGGTAACTGCATTTACAGATGGGAAAACAGCTGCAGTTGGGTGCAAAAGTTTGCATCCCTTTTGGAAATGGAAAATAGAGGAGAAATATTTATTGAATATATAACTGGTACCAATGTTCCTTCATCAGAGGTAACAAATATAGTCAAGGCGTGTTAAATAATGAAAATTAACGGTGCAAAAGTTTGCATCTCCCTTGATAAATTATATTAAAATGTAGCTTCAATTAATTTCTGATGAAGAAACATTTGGCATTAGCTGAACCTGCATTAATTGCATTAATATTGAGAAAACTACACTGATGTAATTTTCATTATTTTACTCTTTTTCTATACAAGCCTTAACAACATTTGTTTCTTCTGATGATGAAGGAACATTTGTATTTGTACATTTTTGTTTTGTTGGATTTGCTATTTCAAAATAAGGGGATGCCATCTATGCACCCAAGTGTAGATTAGGTTTGGTTAACTGGAGCAAAAGCCAACTGTGAACAACTTTAAGCTCATCAATAAAACATGTGAAATCACTTCTGATTGGGTTACAGGAAACACACATGATATAACATGTTAAGCTTTAGAAGTGCTGCTAGGTTGATTCTGTTGCCTTTGGACAGAGCAAATCTAGCATTTTCCAAACTCAGAGCTAAGCTAAGTTATTCATTTACCAAAACAGTAAATTTTATAATGCATGTTTAAATGGGAATGAATGTACATTTTGTGTTAACAGAGTTTCCATGTTAATTTTAAATAGTCTTGTTTTGTTGCAAACAGGAGGATTCAAATATTAAGTACATTTATATGTACATAACTACACTTTCAACACTGCAACAAGCTAAACTATGTTGTGTGTAAAAACCGTAGAACCGGCTTAAAAGTGAAAGAATATACAGTTCGTTCTCAGTGTGTACTTGTTCGATTCAGAAAGGGACTTTTTTTAAGACATAATATGATTGTTATGGTTTTAGTTGAATCCACGATGGAACGATGCATATCGGTTTGTAACTGATCTTTCACACACTTCACAGACCATGTTTTAAGTTTCACTAATGAAGCATTAATCTGTTTTACCTTGGTCTGTTATTAAATGACTGTTATACAACATGTCTGATAAATCAAATCAACAGGCTTTTAGGGGCCCTACCTCTACAAGCTTCATCATAGGGACAGGGTTGAAGAAGTGTACGCCACCAAATCTGTCCAGTCTCGTGGTGGAGCTAGCGATGTCAGAGATGGAAAGGGAAGACGTGTTGCTGGCAAAGATGGTGTGTCTAAAACAAAAAGCACACTAAATAAAATAAAATAATAGAGGATACAGTCAAAAAAAGAAAAGAAAAGAAGCATTTCATTACCCTTTATTGGCTTCAACACAATCCAGATATTTCTAAAACTAGAAACATGTTTTAGACTACTTCCCTCACTCAGTCACACCCACACACACACAAACATGAATCAGATGCAACGTCTGGTTGGAGTGAAACTTTTGCTATGTTGTTGCCACAGCTCAGACAATAAAAGAGAATAAATAAATAAATAAATAAATAAATAAATAGAAAAAGTGCTCACTTTGGTGCCAGCTTGTCAAGCCGACCAAAGAGATCCCGTTTGACTTTCAGATTTTCCACAATGGCTTCCAACAAAAGATCTGTGCCCTGAACTGCAGATGCATCATCTGTCGAGGTTGAGACATTCTGCAGAACTTTCAGGACAAACTCTTCCGCTGCCTGAAACAAACCAAATACAACACCATGCTTCACCCGCTCACGATCTGATCATTCACTGTTTGCTGATCTACTGCGTCTCACCTCAGGCTTATCAGCAAACTTTTTCTTCGCCACTCTTTTAAGGCTTCCTTCAATGCCCTTGATTGACTTTTTCAGGATGTCATCAGATGTGTCCACCAGCGTCACTGTGTGGCCAGTTGATGCAGCAACCTTTCAGAAAGAAATGAATAGTCACTGTTTGTGATGTGTTCTTTCTGGTGACCATACACTTGATCAAATGAGCACATTTAATAGCAGCAGTCACTGCTGATTGATGTTGATGTAGGCATTTTGGATGTGGTGCTTACAATGGAAAAAAAAACTAATATTTGACCATCCTCTTTATGAACAATGCAGTAGACAAAAGGAAGTAGAGGAGACACATATTGTCAGTGGCGGTTAAAAAAAATAGGATGAAGATATTAAAAACAAATCGGCTAAAATTAATTCATATAAACGTTTGCTGCGTTAGTAGACAGTTTTATTGTATATGAACAACAAATAACACTATGGCAACTGTTTTATAGCGTAAATCTTTAGTATACATACTATTGGAACAGGCAAAATTCTACAGTGTTACTGGAAACCACATGTGTACAGTGACACCTTGTGGCAGATGTTGTCTTCTACAATCCCTGACGTGCAGGCGATCTAAAACCATTAAGTCTCGTCTTGATAAAAGCGGAACACAACTGTGTTTACTGAATGACAAGTTATTCTTAAGGAATCGGTGTGTTATGAGACAATACAAAGAGGATTATAAAGTCGATTCAACACATCTCTAAAAGAGTCGAAAAGTGACCCTCTTCATCCTTCACCTTCATCCAGCACGGATGGAATACGTGCGAACTAGGCTTAACCAAGTGTAACGTTATCATATACCGCAAACACAGTACCTAAGTTTTATACTTTTATACTGATACTGATCGTATTTGCAGCCAAGTAGTTTGTTAGCCAGGACTCACGCTTAGTGCTGCGAGTGGGCTGGTCTCGTTGAACCCTGCAACTGGCCGAGCTACCCGATAGCTCATTGGCCGAGAGTGAAACGGTGCCCGGACGCACGCTGTCGCTTACCTGGGCAATTCCTGCACCCATCTGTCCACCTCCAATGATCGTCACATGCTTGATCACAACATTCCTGACGGCAGAAGACGAGAAGGCTCTGCGGACTTGGTGAGTGAAGAACGCCATGGCGTGCGGAGACCTGCAGCTTCAGCGCAAAATAACGAAAACTGGGGGAAAGGTCGGCGGTCACGTGATCGTGCAGCCGCGTCACTGACCTTTTGCATTTTTTTCACAGCCTAAGAGGTGGAGGAATCCCCCCTTTTACCTAAAAACCGTCTTGAAGTATTGAATGTTGTTTTGTGTTATAAAAAAAACATAAATGGGGCAAAGTGAAAGCGCCAAGAGCCGAAGAATTCGAGTGAAGCAAGAACTTCCGGGTTAAATAAAACTATGCTAAACACTTCCAGTTGTAAATGTTCTCTGAACCTATTAAATCACATTTCACCCCAGGTTATAAAAGTTGGAAGAACGGCTTCTGCCTCGTGGCAAATAACGGTATGTTTGAGCTTTGTACTTTTCCTACAGTTTTTAGTAGTTTTTACTTTTCTACTCAGTGTACTCAGTAGAAGTACTCAGATCAGTTACTTAAGTAAAAGTATCAATACAAAAATGTATATATACACAGGTAAAAGTCCTGCATTTAAAGTGATACTTAAATGCAAAGGTTTTGGTTTACAAATGCTTAGTACCTAAACTAATATGGCTTTGTATGTAAAATTATTATAATGTGGGGCAGCTGTAGCTCACTTGGTGAGGCAGTTGTCCATGGACAACACTTGGTAAGGCAGTTGTCCATGGACAACTGCCTTACCAAGTGAGCCAGTGGTTTGATCCCCAGCCCTGGCTATATGTCGAAGTGTCTCTGGGCAAGACACTAAACCCCTAACAGCCCATTCCCCTCCCCAGCTGTGCAGTGCCGGTCCAAGCCCGGTAGAAATTGGGGAGGGTTGCGTCAGGAAGGGCATCCGGTGTAAAAACTGTGCCAAATCAACATACGGACACTGATCCGCTGTGGAGACCCTGAACACATGGGATAAGCCGAAACTAAATTGATTATAATGATAATGTTTGTATAATTACAGTTCATTGTGTCCATCATTTTAATGTTACTGGTGGTAAAGATGCAGCTTGCTCTGATAACCTTATTCACTATTTTAATGATCATATGTTTAGAATCTAATGTTCATGTTAAGTAATTTGTTGGAAGTTTCAATTATTTATATATGCTGTTCATGTGGCAGGAGTAATGAAGACTTTGACTGTGTGAATTTCACATTAGGGGTGAGTAAAGTCTTATTATTATAATACTGTATTTTAATATTGGTAATTCAATAATGTACTATTATGTGTTATTAAAAAACTGAAAAATAGCTAATAAATAAAGGCAGTGGAGTAAAAGTACAATATTTGCTTCTGTCAAAGTATATGGTTTAAAAAATGAAAAAACTCAACATAAGTGGAAGTATATCAAGCTGTATCTAAATGTACTTTTTACTTTACTCCACTGCAATTTGGTCAGTCTGCAAAATTAGATGAGGTATGTATTATAAATACAATAAGGAAATATCAATACAAATATTCAGCAGGTGTCTTGTAATAAATAGCATCTGGTGTAATGCGAAAAATATTAATCCACTGCCCAATTAAAAAAACGTTTTATTATTATGGTAATAGCACCTAATTATTACTTAATTATGAAGTGAAAAATTAAAGCATTTGCTGTTTCCAGCTTTGTAATTGTGAGGTTGGACAGCTGTTTAAGATCACATCTTAATAAATATAATACCTCATAGGACATCACTTCTGTTGTGGTAATTTCTGTTTGCTATTCATCATTACTGCTTAAGATTTATGAGAATGCTTTAATAATCAAAAGACTAATACAAAAATTAACTGCTAATGAAATAACATGTGCAGCAAAAGACTGTACATTTCAATAAAAATAATATATGGCATCTTATCACACTCTTCATGAGAACCTATACTACCATCCCTTGCCTTGTTTCAAAGTTCTCGACGGCTGATTAACTTTTTACTCTCTTTCACCCTCGAGTGCTCACACACACAGTGTATGGACAGGGTGCCAGTGTCAGGCCGAATCGTCCAAGTAGGGGAGGAGTGGGCGTTCCCTCTGGAACTCTAAATTTGAAGGCATGTAGTAGGCTGGTGATTGTCAGGAACAGCTCCATCTTTGCCAGCTGTTCACCCATGCACACCCTGCGACCTGAGGAGTACAGGGACGAAATCATTAGTGCCTGGTATATGCCAAATAAAAGTTTGGTTATTTAGCCCCTGTGAATTTCCCATTAGGATGAAAGTATCTATCTATCTATCTATCTATCTATCTATCTATCTATCTATCTATCTATCTATCTATCTATCTATCTATCATAAGAATAAAGAATGGCCTACCAATCCCAAATGGTATAAAGCACTCTTTCCGGAGCAACTTTCCCTCATTATCCAGGAAGCGTGATGGGTTGAAAGTGTCTGGATCGTCCCACAGAGTGGGATCTCTGTGGACAGACCACAGGTTGGGCACAATAACTGTTCCTTTGGGGATAGTGTACCCTCTGAACTCTAGAAAAGAAAAGACCTCAGCTAATCCAATGCTTAATAAATTATGAGAAATCAACCATGTTACAAAATGCAGCTATAAAGACTTTTCCATCAGATACAAATATATCTGACTTGTTGAGCAGTAACAAAAAGACTGAGTAAAATCGGAGCTGTCTTAGATGTTGAAAACCACCTGTTGTCTCTGAGGCCATGTGAGGAATGCCCAGAGGAACCACTACAGTCAGTCTCTGCACCTCCATGATGGTGGCTTCAGTAAAAGGCAGACTTCCCTTATCAGACAGAGAAGGGACACGATGTCTGCCCACAACATCATCAATCTCTGCCTGGACCCTGTCTAAAACAAATGAGAAATCATTACTGTTCAGTCTGTCTTCATGGCATGCCTTAGGACAGTCAACATAATGTCAAAGTACTGACGTGCAGTAGTCAATGATATACCATACCAATCAATGCATTTATGAAACAGCTAGAGAAGTGGTTGTTGAATGCATGTATAAGGCATTTTGAAGTGCCAAAAGGAAGCATTTGAGCCATGGTTGCCCACAGCAGATTTCCAATTCCTTTTTTCCCCAGAAGAGTTTACTGTTAATGGAGAAAACAAGGCATGTGGTTCTTATAAACCTAAAGGCATTTTTCACATTCGGTTCCCCATTAAAAACACATTCTCACAGTGTCTCAAACTAAATAGCATTACAATCTTATGAACTTGTATTTGTATTATTGAAAATGAACTTGCCACAAAAATTTGGTTGTATGTGTTCTTCTACCCTGTGCAATTTACTTATTAAACAATGGCAAAAAAAAATAGAGCAGACATATTTTACTGTCTGTAAATAAAAAGATACAATTGCTTATAACTTTAACAAAACTACATAAGATCACAGCACCATTACTGTTCTTTAATGTATCATTACGGATGTCACTACACACATTTGATCGGGAAGTTGACTTCTTTTACCTTGGATATCGGGGTATAAGACCATGTAGAGTAGAATCCACAAAATTGAATTTGTCGTGGTGTCAGTGCCAGCAATAAAGAGATCTCCTATTATATAAAAGAGATAATCTTCTGTAAAGCTGCTGCCGACCTCTCCAGCAGCTTGCTGTTCCAATATCTCTACAAAGTACATGTCTGCAAGATCCCTTGGGTTTCCAGGATCTAAGGTTTCCCAGTGCTTCGCAATAATCCTCTTCAGAAACACTGTGATGTCTCTTTCCACCTGTTTCAATTCCTTGAAGACGCCGAAGGGCAAATGGTACAGCAGTGGAAAGATGTTAATAAGAAGCGCAGGGCTGTTCACGCAGATCTCCAATCCCCGTGCCATCAGGCCCAGCAACGTGCAGAACTCATGGTCCTCATGATGGAAGCGCTGACCCAGGATCAACGAGCAGATGACATTTGACACGGCATTGCTAATCAGTGGGGCCAGGTCCACGCCAGCGCCTGTGGACTCCTCGTTCAGTCTTAGAAGTTCTGTTTTGATGGTACCCAGTCCTTTTAGGATGCAAGGTTCCATACTCAACTTCCCCAGGCCAAAGTTTCGGAGCGTGGTGTGGCAGAATTTCCGCTGCCTTCTCCATATTGGACCATAAGGTGCAAACACTATTCCTAAAGTTCAATTAAACCAGAAAAGGGTTCACTTATTGCAGAGATCATTCACCAAAATTCTATTAATACTTACCTCTATAGACAAAGTTACACAGTTACACTTGTTCATCTGTAGTAGGTTATGAGTTATAAGTGTAAGTTAATTATCAACAACCGAACAACTTCCCCAGAACCTCACATCACCAGGAGCCCCAGTGGCTCCAGGATCACTGTGGGGCAAACAGTTGGGGGAAATTTGTTTGGGAAAATGTGCTAAAGCGCAATGCGAAAGGCATCAATAAGACTACAGCATCCAGAGCTATTAATTTACTACAGTACTGAAAAGCTTTGTTATCTTTACATGACTTTATATTATGCTTATGTTTCATGGAGTTCTTTTTTAAGTGCCCTGCAATAACTTGTGCCTAAACTAGCTGACTAGATACTAGACTGCAGCAAAACCAGGGTGGTCACATGATAGACCATAACATACAATTCTTCAAACTTAAAAAGGGAACTTGTCAAAGTTATTTAGTTTTTAAGTGTCCCGTATCCGCCATTTAATTAGCAATACAAATCTCCTAAGTAAAGTAAATATTTGCTCTCAGACATCCGGATTCTTTTATATTCTGTGCAAACTAATTATGGTAAATTGGTAAACAGTAACAGTGGTACAGATAGTATTTCAGCATAGGAGAACGGGTGGATTTACCAGGTTGTGTGCCAAAACAACAAAAGCTGTGAGGTGTCTCTAACAATATAAACATTCAAACTTCCAACAAGGTTGCAACACTATATCCTCAAGGGCAATGACACAATCTCATTGTTCGGGATGTACTAGTTTTATCAAGATAAAGTCTAGAGTGCGTCCATCGTATGATTCCGACATGACCTGCTATAGAAAGAAGGTTGAAAGACAGTGAAACCTGTGTTTTACCTTTGCGTTTAGTTAAGATGGTGACAGCAGGGATCTCAGGTCTGTCGGAAAACACCTCGGGATGGTTTGAGAGGGCATCCTTGACCACATCAAAGCCATTGAGCACGACGAGCAACTGATTCCCCACAAAAAGGCTGTACACGTTTCCATGGTGCTCGGCGAGCTTCGTTAAAATGTCCATAGCGGTTTTCATTTCCCGGACGCTGCCCTGTCCAAACCTCTTCTGGATGAAAGAAGGGATGAAGTAGCCGCCGAAGTTTCCGACAACCGGCCATGGTGTCGGGCCTGGAGGAATGTTAGCGAAGGCCCTCCGTTTGTGATCCAACCTAACTAAACAATACGCCACTAAGAATACAACTAATGCTATTATGTTGACTTGTGACAGCACAGAGCTGCTAATATTTATCAGCCACGACAGCGACAGCATCATGTCACAGTGACTGTGAATTCAGTTGGCTGCTTGACACTGTCTCATTCTAAGAATTACTCGTGAAGCGCGCCTCCGATTGTTTATAAGCCGATACGGAGAAACCGGTGTTTAAACCAATAAGAACATGCTGTTCCAGTGGTTAGGACAACAACAACAACAGAAGTCTGTTCCTTTCCTGGCTTCCTATTGGCTGACAGAGCTGTGGACTGCTGTGATTGGGCCGTCTCGCAGAGTAGGCGAGACAACGACCTGCTGCCATAAACTGAGACACGATGGATAAACAGGTTTATCCAGAGATTGCAACATTAAATGTTTACGTTTATTTTTAAGTACATGATAACGCATGATCCTCTATATGGTCAATAGATTTTATGCAAAATTTTACAATTTTGTAATCTAGGGTTTAACCTACAGAACAAATGCTGAGCTTTACTGTTACTGCATTATTGCCCTTTATGCGAATTGTGGCATTTCATTACATAAATAAGCATGCGGCTTGGAGTTTATAATCTTTATCATATGAATTATTAACAAAGAATAAAAATAATTTCTGGCATACAACATATAGAAATATCATATGGTTGTAGAATAATAAAAAAAAAATCTACAGTTTTTATCAATTGTTTAGACACTTCTGTCCACAAGTCAATAGACAACATACAGGATGAAACAGAATCTCACTGCCCAAAATGAAACATTTGGTTTGCAAAATGTTACAATATGCCCAAAAAACAACAACAATAAAACAACAATGGACAACGAATATGAAATACATCTATAAATACTGCACCAAACCCTGCTGTACTATGAACCTGCAGTTTTTTAGATTGTTTGTTTAAATACAGTAAAAGGGAGTAAGGTTTATTCGATTCATTTCTGTGTGCAGCCTTTAACCTACAGTAAGCATCTAGACTAGACTAATGAGGATACTCAATATGGCACAACATATGTACTGTGTTCTTTCTTATAATATTTTTACAGTACAGCGTCAGATTTCATTCTTTAATCTAAATATTATTCAAACACAGAAAAGCTGTAAATACTAATGAAAAAATACTAAATACTATTATGAATTACAAAAAATAAAAAGACATAAAATACATCTTATATGTGGAAATATAAAAAAAATCAAAGATTTGAAATACTCAGAGTCTTACATTTAGTCTATTTTCTATGTCAATTAGACCACAGGTTCTCATCAACATCGCACTTAAGGCTTTCTTTTGTCTTTTATGGATGGATATGGCCTGATTGCTGATTGAACAATATTGTGTAGGGAGTTGCACACATATACATTATAAATTCATAATTTTGTTAGTAATTTCTATCAGCAGGAAACATGTGTTTTCCTTTTGTTTGACAGTTACTGAATGATCTGTAACAACTATTTTGAAACATAGTGTAAAAAAGGTGTGAAATCAAAAGGAAAGTATAAACACATTTGCAGAGGAAGACCCCTGCAGTGCTAAGAAGGTGTTGCGAATCCCAGTTTCATTAAATGCATTTTACCATTTGTGAAAAACTGTGAATGTAACAGTTAGAGAATGTAGCATAATGCTAAACTTACTGATTATTTCAAATAACACACTGAAGCCTTACTTTGGTTAAATTTTAATACAATAGTAAAGTATTGAGACTAGAGCTAGAACATACACACTTAAGGCTACTGAAATTACTACAAAGTGAATAATAATAATTAAAAAAGACTTATAATGGCAGTTCTGCTACACCTGCTAAATGTTTAACACAATAAGGCACTTGAGCACACTGATATCATATTGAGGTAAACCCCATCAATACATACAGTATGAAACAGTTATGGTAACAGATCCAGTCTTGCAAAAACTAGAACAAACTTGCATATCTTGCTTGCAACCAACTGTTCATTCATGTCTGAATTCACCAGGAGCTGATATCATTTACACAATGAATGAAAAAAACATCCGAGGACATTACCTCACAAATAAATTATAGTGACAAAGAATACACAGAGGCAATATGATTATTCTTTTAAGCAAGGATGGATTACTGAGTGGACACACGCAAGGGGCCCAAGAGCTCAGGGAGCTCCTGAAACATCATCAAAAAGAGACACATGATGACCACAAATAGACACAAAATGACCAAAAAATAAGCACAACAAGTACAAATGAAATGACCAATCTATGTCTCTGTCAGAAGTTCAGGGCCATTTGTCTATCTGTGCTCAGGGGCCTGTTTTCTCATATTTCCTCCATGCATCTAGGCACATTTTAGCTACAACATTTAAAAACTATTTTAAAAACTATTCTTAACTATGCATTTTGCACCATTATGCTCCTGTCCAGCAGACATGACTGAATGAATAAATAACATTTCAGTAGATTATCAGGTAACACTGCTGGGGTAGTGTGACGTCACTCCTTTCACGGGCTCTGTACCATTGAATACTTCTTGCAGGGGTTCTTAAGGCAGGCGGGAGGCCATGTAATGGGCCAACTGTACGAACACGGTACCGCGGTTTGGACGTTCCTCTCCAGAAAGTTAAACAGTGGGTTCCACCAGGTGTTGGTGAGGTAGTTGTTGGGCGAGCATTTCAGAGTCTGTCAAGAAAAAAAGGAAAAAAAATCCTTTAAAAAATACAGTTTAAATGAATTATGCTTAAATAAAATTTAAGCATAATTCAATTTTTAAAACGTGATGTGGGATGGGATTTCAGTTTGATGTTAAAATGATTTGGTTATTTAATTTAAAAGTAGCTTTTTGTACAATTGCTATTGTCAGAGTTTTCAGTGGTGTCAGTGCATCAGTACTTGGGTGCCAAGGACAGTATTTTTAGTAGCCATACAACAAGGACAAGCATATAAACACTTCTTTTGTTTTTTTACAGAATTCCCACTTTTCATTTCCACAGTGTTTTTATGAGCTGTGATGGACAGATATATATATATATTTTAAAAAGAAATTTTATTTTTACATAGACTGAGTGGAGGCTGAAAAAAACTTTCTACTTGCACTAAACTCAATGGGCAAAGTTATATTTTTCTCTTTTTCATTCCAAATTTAAGCACATTAAGTCTGAAAGATAATTTAACATTGGTGCCACCACTTAATAAATGTCTATTTACAGTTTTGCCAATAGATGGAGTGATGCAGACAATTCTGCCACTCTAAACATGTGATTACTTACTTAATTTTTAATTTCTTTTTTCCCTTTTGGCTTATCCCGTGAGTACAGGGTCCTTCCTGACACAACCCTCCCCAATTTCTACCGGCCTTGGACCAACGCTGCACATCTGGGGATGGGAATGACTGCCTTACCAACTGAGCTACAGCTGCCCCCGTGAGTACTATAGATAATTTCCATAAATGGCATAAAAAATACCAATAAATTACATTGTTGGCACATAACTGTTAGCTTTAAAAACTCTCGAACAATATACAGCTATGTGTCCCCATAATGTCATCCACACATAATTTATATGTAACAACATTCAATAAAAGAGGAGTCCTCAGCTTTGAAAGCTCTCATTTATCTCTTTGACTCTAACACGCATGCCACATGCACATGAAACAAATTCACACATCACAGCCACCTAATGTTGGGCTCTGTGTTCATACCTGTAAATTTGCCATGGTGTGGTACCACCAGAAAAGGCGGGAGGTGATGAAATAGGCCACGACCACATCCACACTGTAGTGCTCGTGTGCCACCAAGATGCACACCACGCCTACGGCACTGAGCAGCCAGCACATCAGATGGTACCACCAAAACGACCGCGGAGAGTCTTAAGAGAGAAGAGAGGAAATAGAGTGTTGATGATCTTTATGACACCATCCATGTGTGGTTTGTTCCATGTGGTCTTTTTCCATGTGTCCACTGTCATTAAAAGGCATTTGAGTGAAATGTGTGATAGAAAAATTGTTTGCAACACATACAAATAAGGCTACAAGTAAAATGTTGGGGGAAAACTAAAACATACACTTTTGCATTTTCAGAAAGTTTTATAATGTGGACTGTGTATTTTTCTGTATGGGGTCTCGGGACAAAATACAGTGTAAAAAATATATGTGTGGAGTGTCAAAACCCTACAAGTTTATAATGTTTAGTTTTTGTTAAAACTATTCGACAGTGGCGTTGATTCAACTTTATGGTCATTCTGAAGACTACTGTACACTACTGTACTGAACAGTCCTGCATCGTGCTTTGAGGTGTTTTCTATATTCTACCCTCTTTGATATAAATGTCATGCACCAGAAATTACAGGCTTCAAAGTGACAATAAAGTTGAACACCTCTACAAATGACTGAAAAACTGAACATGGTAACATTCCTGAAGTTACAATTAATTGCAGGACAGCTGTAGATTGCCTTAGCTTAGTGCCCTTCCAGCTAATATACAGCTTTACAAAATATGAAATATAAATATATCTTGAAATCTCTGCAGTCAATCAAAAAAAAATAAATACAAATAATTTGTATTTTAAAGGTAAATATGTTATAGTGACAACACATTACTTTGTACCCTACTATTCCCCAAAACCTCCATGTGTACAGCACTTATGTAAAATACAGCTACAGAACTTTGTTGGATGATGAGGATGGATATAGATGATATATTCCTTACGAGCAATTGAACAAGCGGTGCTTTGAGTACTCACATTCTTTGATAAACAGATAGGTGAGGGTGAGCATCACAGTGTGTCCACTGTACAGGAAATCCCCACACAAGAGATGCGAATTTGTAATGGAAAGACCTCCACCTGAAATCAGTCGCAGAATTCGCTGGATTTTTGCCTGGGAGTCTCCGTGTAGCTGATAGAAATAAAAAAAACATAACATGTTTAAATAGTTTGTTTTGTCTGGCCAACTATTCAACTGTGTGTGTTTGTTTGTGTGTGTGTGTGTGTTTGTGTGGTTGCTGGCTATCGCTTCATATACAAGCAGCCTTTTTATCTAACTTCTTTAAAACAAAGAAAGCCATTAAAGAAAAGAAAGAAAAGCAAAGATAAAAACAATAACTCATAACTTACAAGCAAGGCTTTTATTCAATTTGTTTCAATTTCTTCAGAACAACATGACTAAACTGTCCAACCTCTGATCATTTTGCACCACACAACCCAGCAAACATCAGCCAGGAGCACATGTTTTTGATCAAATTCTGATGCACCTCAATATTGTTGGTGTCCTGAGGCAGTCAAAAGTCGAAATCACTTTTTTATAGCTTCCTCTCTTGTGTGGCTGAGCAGGACGATTCCCAGAGGGTACATAAGCTGACAACAATGACAGCTGATCCTCACTCTGATTTTTGTGTTCACTCACCTTAGGAGCACAGGTCATATGCATGCCAGGTACAGGCAGGGTGGTGATGTACATAGTGACACAACGATACAAGTACAGGGTGCCAATAAGAAAGAAGAACCGCCGGCTCGCTATTGACCTGAAAGTAGAGTAATATAGAATAGAATAAAATCCATAATCATGGGAATCCACATACTGTATAATGTGGTCCACTGGTTATGCATTATTAAAGTGGAGAACCTGAAGACATTTAAACAGTGTGATGAGTCATGTTTTTGAAGGGCTTCAATTTAATGATTCAAACTGAGTTTTATTGGTCAGACCACATAATTACAGCATTAAACCCTACCAAATATGCTGTGACAGGGTTAAAAATATTGTATGGCTTGGCAAATTTGATTGTGAGGGTTTTTTTCTGCAGCTTTGCACAGGAAAATGGCCAAATTTGGTATGATGTCAAATTGCACGATAAACATCAATGGTCAGTCATAGTTGACTGTGATAATAAACCTTGACTGACTGCTATAAAGGGACTTAAATTGTACCGAGACAACCTTCCCAGGTTTAGTTGTTTGGCCACTGCTTGAGATTGCTGTTCTTGGCTCACAGGAGTCGGACAGAACTTGGTCCGCTGTTGCTTATTCATCTCAAGGTTTAAGTTGTTGCATAGTGAGATGCTTTTCTGCTTATCACAATTAGAAACAGTGGTATATTAGTTATTATAACTTTCTGAAACTGAAGTTCAGATTAGGTCAAACCCGTCAGACCTTTCAACTTTAATCTTTGTCATCAACAAAGCATTTCCATCTGCAGAGCTATCATTGTCACTGGGTGTTTTTAGCATTTTGCACCATTCTGAGTAAACTACAAAAATGTGAAACATGTCAGTAAATCAGCAGTTTCAGAAATACTCAAACCAGGCTGTCTGGCACAAACAACCACAGCCCTGTCAGAGTCATGGAGAGCACATTTCAACACTTTGATGATTGACGCAAACAATTTTATGCTTTGCACTCCTACCACACGATTGCCTGATTGAATAGGGCTTAAGGGCTGAGGGTGTACAACTTCAATAGTGGCAGCCTCAACAGCACATTTAAAAAGGAGTATAGGGAAGATATACATACAGACTATGGAGATGTTACACCACACGTCCCAAAACAGTAAACAATTTCACTGTGCAATGCAAAAAGAAAAAGCTGTCGCCTGAAAAACTTTTTCTCCAGTGAAATTAAAAATTACTCTTAAACTTATCATTTAAGCTGAGAGAAAACCACTTGCTTCTTACTTGTATCTGAAGAAGAACAACTGGATTATCCAAACGGCCAGCAGTACCATTCCATTTATCTCTGTCACTGTAAATGCCCACTTGACCCTGTCAACATAGTCGAAAAATTTATCAGGAAGAGGTGGGCTGCTTTCTTTGGGTGGGACTCTCTCGTGAACTACGGTGATGACGACTGTGGTCAGGACCAAGTTGAAACCAGCATAAAAGAAGGCTATTAAAGTCTTCCACCACTCCATGGGCAGACGATTGACTTTGGACTCTGGTACAGAAATCTTCACATAGTCATTATGTCTCCCTATGCTTTTCCGAAAGCCCCTCTTTGTATCCTCGTTGGTAGAGGCATGAACAGGACAGCTTTTACCGGTGCTGGGTACAGCGCCATCCTCCATTCCTGGGTTCAGATTATTACTGGCAGAGTCTGTTGCATCCACAAGCTCCTGTGATGCCATGGGTGCGTGCACAGTCCACCCACAAGAGCTGCTCCTCTGGATTGAAGCTTTTAAGCTGCAGTGAGAGAAAACAACAGGTTGGAAACTGACTGTTTATAATAATGCCATCTGTGCAAGACAGAAGCAAGCTGCTTGCTGCTGCTACTTGGTTGCATTTAGGATGTCAAGTCACCATGAGGAAAAGTGGGGAGGAGATAACCACAAAGCAAGTCATTGAGTTTTTAGTGATGCAAAGTTCTTAATTCAACATAATTTAAATAATTTATTTCAGACTGAAAAGCTATTTTTGTGCATAATAGTCAGCTATTCCTGATGTGGTTTTGTGAGTTGCACTGTGAGTTGCATTTTCCTTTCCATGGATAGCCACCAGAACCACTCAGACAGTTTTCTGTTTGGACTCTTGCTTTGGGTGTTCCAAAGTCTCTCTGTCAAACTGCTGTGGTTTTGTCGTCAAAAAGCAGCTGCTATAGTCAGTCCAGTGGTTTTATAGAAATTTAAAGGGTCTGAGTTGTGTAAATGCAAAAGTAGCTCGAGTGAACTAATCTAAACTAAACTAGATGAAAACAAAAGTTCATTTTGTTCACCTGATAAAACAATCTTAATGCCACCATGGTCTATTTTGTAGCTGTATTATGACACTTTTCTCTACAGTTAGGTCAGGTAATGGCATTTTTTCCAAATACTTTTTTTTATAGTATCTGAAGATGATCCTGTGATATGGTCAAAACCTAGACAAAAGAAAACTACAATACACATTATTTAATTTGATTTAATTTCATTGTATTGTATTTATTCATGAATGGATTGTTGAGATTAAAGATAAAAGACAAAGGTGGAGATGAGCCACGGCAATGTTTGTTGTTGAGCTCTTTCCAGTTAATGACTTGAGAGACTGCTGCAATTATCTTTTTCGTTCTTTCACATCTAAAAGCTCCATTAATGGATTTGAGGATATTGCTCTGAAATGCATCTTAATAAATGTCATGTGGGATATATACAGAATGGTATGTTTACTTTGGAAAGAAACCTGCTACTCAGTCAAACAATGGGATAGAACTAGAGTTTCCCTGGACACAGAGAGCTCTTAAAAGTATCAGTTTCCTCAGAATCAATTTTTTGGAAAATATTATTACAATGGAAAAAGGCTCACAGTAACTCAATGTTACCTCTATTGTGGAGCTGATGGATCGCTACAAAGCACAAAGTCTGATAGAAATACAGGTTCATAAGATGTATTATACCAACCAAGAAAGGAATTAAGATCAACAAGAGCAGACCATCAGTACAATCCAGTTACACTGTCATTCCCCTTATATTTTCAGTGAGATTATGTTGCAACTCTGGAGTTAGTTATAAGCCTATAGCAATGACATTAATATGTTAGTTAATCTGTTGTTTGTGCAGCAGAACATTCACATTATGAGTGTAAAAGCCTGAAAATGCGAACTTCTTTTAGTTTCTACATAAAAACATCCATCCATTCTGTATAAATGCTAATGCTGTTTAGGGTTACGAGGAGGGGGGTCATTGGGTTGTCATTGGGTGAGAGGCAAGGCACACCAGTCTGTAAGGGCCAACACAGAGACACATACACAGATAGAAATCCATTCACATTAACATTCTCACTTATAGGGACATTAGAGTCACCAATTAACCTAACATGGAGGTTTTGGGACTATGGGAGGAAACCGGAGTAGATAAACAACCCGATTTGTATATTTCTAAAACTTCTCTACAATAGTAAACAGTGGTGAGGCAGACTATGATAACGATAATAAAATATTGGGACAACCCCTGTTGCTTCACAGACAGTGAAGAACGAGGCACTATGACAGTGCCAGTGGGGATATTCTTTTGATCACAGTTTCCATCCCTATATTCAAAGACAGTTTATTTATGTATTAGAAAAAATGTGATTTCCAACTTGTATGAACTTGTATTTTTTGTTCATAAACCCCTTCTGGCAGAGGCACTCCATGCAAGCAGGCAGCTGCTTGCGGCCCCATGCCAGTAGAGATCTCCAGAGGGCTGACAAAAGTTAACTTATGTACAGCAATGGCTGTGTGCAAAGTTTCCAATGACGCTACCGATCGCAGACCACACTGCGAGGACCCCTACTGTTAGGACTCTCTGGCTCTTTTGGCAGTGCCAGTGTCCTCTTGGGGTCCCTTTGTCAGCCCTCAGGGGCTCCCTACTGCTAAGAGCAGCCTAATGTGTTCAGCTTTGCTGGAGTCACCAGTAGCCAACTTGTTAGCTTAGCTAGCAGGCTACAAATAATTAGCTAACTCTGACAATACTTTTTTCTGTAGTAAACTGATTAAAGTGTGCAACTAAGCTGGACTAACTGTCCTAACTGTCAACTTATGTTAAGTTTTACATGCAAAGAAATTTGGACAAGTGTATTACAAATCACTACAGTGTAATACTATAAGTTATTGTGCTATGTGCAGTGTGCTGTGGTATGTAATTTATTTTACTTTTCCCCAACAGACTCTACAATCACCACTGCATACTGGTAACACTCACATTGTTCCCATTGCCTTCCAAAACTTCTACATATAAATTATATTAGCCTATCTATAAACATTCAGAGAAAGATCGCTGGTCAAGTTTGACAAATAATAAAAATCAGCATCTACTTACAACCTCCGCTGCATAATGGTCAATGCAGTGAACAGCTATTTGAAAGTAATTTTCTACTACATGCAATGGTTGCTTTGGTGGAACTGCATATCAGCCAATAGAGTGCTCTTTGCTGCACTACACCATAGAGGATATTCTTGTATTTTCGAAAAACTTTTTTCAAATACACTATATTGCCAAAAGTATTGGCTCACCCATCCAAATGAATGAATTCAGGTGCACAAAGCAAGGTCCATAAAGACATGGATGAGTGAGTTTGGTGTAGAAGAACTTGACTGGCCTGCACAGAGTCCTGACCTCAACCCGAAAGAACACCTTTGGGATGAATTAGAGTGAAGACTGCGAGCACTGTGTATTACGTATTTCATAAACACACTCCTAAACTTCGTGGAAAGCCTTCCCAGAAGAGTTGAAGCTGTTATAGCTGCAAAGGGTGGGCCGACGTGATAATAAACCCTATGGATTAAGAATGGGTTGTCACTAAAGTTCATATGGGTCTAAAGGCAGGTGAGCGACTACTTTTGGCAATATAGTGTAAGTAGTAAATTACAATTAGCCATGTGTTAATGAAGTGGACATCATGCATCACAAGTATATTTCCAACACATTCCAACAATTGCTTAACCTTTTCTTGTGACTTTTTTCGTTGTAAGTCAGTGTATATTTACTATATTTTTATGGTATTCATTGAAAAATCTACAGTTCTCTGCAAATTAGCTTTAGGTTGTGTGAGGCACAATTACTATTTTGCCATATTTTGCAGACCGCAAGTGCAGCAAAAAATAGGGAAGCCTATAGAATAGTCCAGGAAATAGAGAGATAAGAGCTGATGATGATGGAGATGCAGACAATCAGGATGCACAGAGACAGTCACGATGATGAAGGCCAGGATGCAGAGGGAGGTCAGCATGATGAAGGAGCTGTGGAAGATGTGTGGAAGATGGCTGCACTCAAGCCTGCAAAATGTCTGGAAATTCCGAGATAAAACTTTGACAGAGACTTGCCATTCACTGGTGTGAATGTTGAGGGATGAGATCCTATAGATTTCTTTAGGCATCTGTTTCCTGTAGATCTCATTGATGATATGGTGCAAAACACCAACTTGTATGCTCTTGTATGCTAAAATCTGGAAGTGACAAGCGAAGAAATTATTTTAGGGATCAACATGGTCATGAGGTACATTCGGTATCCTAGGGCACCAATGTACTGGTCTATTGAGGATGCCCTTCATCTCGAAATACCTGCAAATGCCATGTCTGTAAACAGATATGTGCAAGTCCTGAGTTACCTGCACTTTGTGGATAACTATACTTACCAGTCAGCAAACATTGATAGGCTCTTCAAAATAAGACCAGTGTTAAGTGCACTTCAGGAAACATTCAAGGCAGCAGCAGACCCTGAGGAATGTCAGTCAATTGATGAGCAAATAATTCCCTTCAAAGGCTTACTGTCCATAAATACCAAAAAGCCCAAACCCTGGGGAGTGGAAGTGTGGGTGACAGCAGGGGCCTGAGGCTATATATATTGATTTGAAGTGTACCAGGGCTGTGCAAGTAGGCTGGAGATCTAGTGATGTTCCTTTAGGATGAGGTAAAGCACAAAGACCACAAGCACAAACACCACAAACACCTGTGCCATATATGCCTTGTGCATATATGGCACAGGTGTTTGTGGCTGAAGGGGGCACATCAGAAACTCAAGAGTGAAAAACAACTGAAAGAAAAGGGCAGAGGGGCTTGCTCTGTTTTCAGCAATAATACAGACATCACTGTCAGACGTTGGCTTGACAGTTCAATCATCCACATGGCCTTGTCCTGTGCTGGCCAGTGCCCTGAAGGTGTCACCAACAGATGCACCATGCAGGCAAAATGTTAGTCAGGATCCAAAGACCCTTCTCTGAAGCCTTTTACAATCAACACATGGGTGGGGTTGATCTTGACCAATGTGTGGCAATGTATCACCACAGATGCAGGAACAAGTCGTGGCACATCTGAGTGTTTTTTCACTTTTTGGATGTTACCATTGTAAATGCCTGAGGCCTCTACCTGATGTCGGGATTGGAAAAGATAAATCTCCTCTTCAAAGCTTCTGTAGCTCGTGCACTGATAAATGCTGGTTCCCTCCAGCAAAGCAAAGGAGGAAGACCCAGTGGGACCCCACCACCTGTAAACTACAGAGCAGTCACCAAAGCACCCTGTGAGGTCTGGTTTGGCACAGAAAATCACTGGATGACCCAGACTCACCCAGACTCACCCAGATGAATGCCATGATGCTGCATGCACGTGGAAGACAGTGTGCCACTGTGCGCTGGATGCTTCACAGTTGTGGCAGTTGTTTTCTTATTCAGACATATACAGTGTTAAAATTTTTTCACTTTTTCACCTCACAAAAATAAATAATAGTTCATTTTTTCATTATTTATTAAATAATTATTTAATTCATAATTTAATTTAATTCATTTGTACATTAAGTTCATACTGTTTTATGTAGAGTGCTCAGGGCGCATGTAGTCCACTGGATTGGACATGTTTGGAACTTTCTGAAAAAAATGAAGCTTTCAAAAAGACTTAAAGAGTTAAACAGTGCCACCCACTGTACTGCACTGTCATCATCAATTGATCCTGTTTTCTTAGTCATCATGGAGACAATGTGTTGCTATGTAAAGTCATTAGCTGTTATAATTCAATTCAGTTCCACTTTATTTATATAGCGCCAATTCAAAACAAATTTATCTCAAGGCACTTTACATTATACATTATATACATTATTATAGTCAAGGCTATATATGTAGAGAAAACCCACCAAATCCCCCTTGAGCAAGCCCTAGGCGTCCATCTGCCTTGAATGGTTGGGGCAAGTGGAAACTTTTTGTTGCTCACTTTTTGTTACAATTTAATTACTAGCATAGTTTGGAATCTTGTTGGCTTAAAATAGGTATTAAGGAAAATTTAAAGCGACCATATGCAAAAAGGGATAAGGTAGAAAGCTTTGAATAAAGATAAAAAGTAGAGATTGAATTGTGATTAACAGAAACCAGCCTTGACTAGAATATGGAATACAAAATTGGTCTCTGGTGTGAAATCCAGAAACCTTGTATAAACTCAGCACCCACATAAAGTCATATGTTAGGAAGAGTGTCTTTGAGTGTTCCTGTTCTGATTTTTAGTTACAGAGGATGCTGTTATTGTAAATATTGACTTAGCAGTCCAAGCTGTTGGAGAGGCGTGTTACTTATTCTGGGTTAAAGAGGAGTTTCCCTTTAGAAAACCTGAGTGTTTATGTTCTATATTGGAACATACTGTATTTATTTACCAGTTTCCACTGTGAGACTGCACTGTGCTGTACACAGCAGAGTGTCTCTATTAGACTAACTTTAAATTGTCTCCTTTCTAGAGTACAGTACACAATATTTTCTCATCAGCCTGACCACCCGGTGCTACAAAGGGATGGGTCGTCACAATCCTGGTTCCTTAGATTAGTTTGTCCCCATTTCCCTCAGCTTCAGTTCCTGTTCCAAGCTTTTATTTTGTAGCCCCTCAGCCTACCTCTTGTCTGTCAGCTGTCTCTACTACCCCTCATCAGCCCTGATTATATTGACCTGTGCCCCTGTCTACTTAACCTGGCTTTCCCCACAGTTGCCTGTCAGTTTGTTGTTGCATTTTCTGTTGTCTACTCTTGGATAACAAGCTTCTGGATTGTTCCCCCTGTTGGACTCTGTCTCTACTGTTTTTGGTCCGAGGTTTGGTTATTTTCTGGTCACTGTTTAGCTGCCTCCATTTTACACTCTATTTGATTATTAGTTTATCCTTGTTTATCCCTTTACTCTTCCGTCCAGTCCCTGTATGTGCACATCCTTTAGTTTGTCTAGTCTGGATTCTGCCTTTTAGTGTATACGCACCTTTTTTGGTTTAGTGTATTGCCGTTTACTGCTTGTATTTTCCTGCCTTACTAGTGGAGCGATTTTTCTGTTTTAATTCCCAATTCCCTATAATAAACCTCTTTTACTTTGAAACCTCCTCTTGCTGTCTCCTTACTTGGGTCATTAAAACCTGATACCCAATCTGTGACATGGATGGTGATGGAAAACTGGCGAAAAAGCCTATTCCACATGGTCACAGTTCGTAATGGATAACTTGGCTGCCTCCACTCACCCAAGCTATTTCAGGAGAAGCCACCCACTTGCCTTGAAGGCTGTATTTTACCAGGGCTTTGACTCCATTTTGGGGCCTTCATAATAACATGCTAGTATGGCTGTCCACTCATTTTCTTCTTCACATCATGTGGATTGTCTTCATGAAAGGGAGGGTTAAAAATAAGTCACACCAGAGGTGACCCAGCCCTGTATGAACTGGTGACTCTACAGAGAGGAGTTGACTCTAAATTGCTAAAAACCCACCCTTGAAACTGCATGTTCAGAACTATACTGCATGTTTAAGATATTGTATTGTATTCTTTCATTTCCATTAAGTAACTGATTCAATATCAGTGAAGTTTTCTGATGAAAGGATTATTTGTGCTTTGAGAAATGACAAAAGGTGTGCTTTTGCACTGTGACAGTGGTGATTTAAGAACTTCTGATTCTTTACTTAAGTTGAAGCTATTAAGCAGCAATTATTTAATATCAAAAATAGTCAATTAAAAGTAGGAATCCTGCTTCGAACATGTGAAAAAAGTCTTATTTACATGCAATGAAAATTAGTTAATTTTTAATGCAATCCATCATATTATACGGTCAGGTATTTACCCATTCTCTCAATCGTTAAGGTAAAACTGTCAACTTAAGGTTTTGGAGGGAAATATACTGTACAAGGTTACTTCTGAAATATAGTTAAGAAATACCATATGCATGTAGAACTATAAAAAGGAAATATCACAAGCAGTAGTGGATAATGCAATCCAAAGCCATTCATGACAACAACAAAAAATACATATTCTTTGCAGAGACAACTAATAAATTTTGTTCTTTTTCTGAATAGACATGTACAAGCCAAATTGGTCACACTGTGCACTGAGGCATCCCTACTTTTGTCGGTGCTATAACCACATGTGGGATTAATCTTAGCAGTAAAGTCAGGCTTAGGACTGGGTGTCTCCCATGCCTCCCATATATTACAGGGCAGCAGTCTGTCACATGTTATGTGTGTGGTGCGGATGGTTTAGAAGTTTGCTTTTGGGGTGTAGCACAGTGGCCCCACACACTGTGTTAAACACCATGTTCCATAAGAGGCTACTGGGTGGGGCAGCAGGTCATTGCATGTCCTGTAATTAAGCTCTCTCCTTTTTATTCAAAGCTATTTGCATTTGGGAACTGACAAGTGGATTATTAATCAAGCATGGACTCATCTGTGTACTGAGCACAGAAATACAGAGCCTGTGTACTGATATATGGTTTTAATTTGCTTTCAAAACTTTTAGAGCTCTGATAACTTGGCTTTTAACATCTGCTGGTCATCTGATCCAAACAGCTATCCTTATGACATCATCCCCACCATACCATAAACATACAAATATATAGTCATGTTAGTTATAATTATGATGCTCATGACTCTCTCTCTCTCTCTCTCTCTCTATATATATATATATATATATATATATATATATATATATATATATATATATATATATACATATACATATAAATAAATAAATAAATAATATATATATATATATATATATATATATATTTTTTTTTTTTTTTTTTTTTCTGGCGCAAGGCCTACCTTCCTGTAAAACATCACATCATAGTTCCATCACCACAGTTTATCTACTGTATTAAACACTAACTTACACACTGAAGGAATACAAGCTGAAGATGGATTTAAACGACGTATTTAAAATCACATGTTGCACAGTTTATAGCATCCTACCTGCCTTGCTCCGTCCTCCTAGTGCCTCTTCCTGTAGTTGCAGTTCCTTGAATCCCTGATGCTGCGCCCTGTTTGGACGCTGCTCTGCTCAGACTGGACTGCTGCCGTTACGGCAGAGACCAGTGGGACTCGTTTTTTACGGAGCGCTCCTCCCAGAACCTTCACATATTCTCTACATCCATCCAGCCTCTATACCCAGCCTCCTGCTTTACATCTCTATTAATTCAGAGTGTGTCCTGTAATCAGCACAAGCATCGCCCTGTCCCTCTATTCAGTTAAAATAGGTGCATCTTAGGTGCAGTAACATGCTCTTTTACTGGCGGGTAGCTGTGCATTTAGGATAAAGACACAAAATATTTATCAGGTAAACATTTTTGAAAATAAATTAGCATTTTCATGTATTTGCATTTTAGCCTCCTATTGTTTCAAGTAATTTCACATATATGTAGCCATGTCAGTAAGAATACAAAGTTCATTTTCAGTACACTAATTTTTCAACTATAAGCGAGGACTAGAGGTTTCCTTGCAGCTACCCTCCACTGGATAAACGCTGGCTTCAGATCTGTTGTTTCATTGGGCCTTTTGCTTTGTTTAAAGTCGCTAACAAATCCAAACTGACACTAGACCAGGCTTTCTATCACCCGACCTCACGCTAAGGGATACGTCACTACGTCGCCGGTGACGTGGCTGCTAGGAAAGCTCTTCCCGGTTGCTGTGCCAAGCTCTTCGGCTCCGGGCTTCTCCATTGACGGAAGATACCTGTGGTCACCAAATTAAAGAGATACCTGCATTAGTGGACTTATAGTTTACTGTTGTGTGTGTATTAAAGGGTAAAGTCGGTTAAATCCGCCGCTGACTGCTACCAGACATGGAGACGTTTGGGAACTCGAGTAAGAAACCGAAGCTTAGCAACGCTGCTCAGAACTGGGTGAGTTTTCTTTGCCAAGTTGTGTTAATTCAGCGCATCACCGCGTCCGTTTTCCTCCAGCAGTCGGCGGCTAATGAGCTAACATGCTAACTGGGAGGGTAATTAGCTACATATCTGTATATCCACTGGTATTTTAGGCAAAGCTAGCTCTTCATTCAAATTCTAGCTGCCATAGTTGCGCCGAGAAAATGCATCTTGTAGGTACTGCATCAGCATCGGCTTGTTAACTAATGTCCTTGTAGCTGTGCTAACACAACTCTTGATGTTTTCAGCATCAGTGTCATTAAAATAGTGTTTAGAGAACTTTTTTTGTGTGCAACTTGCAGCTTCGTGCACACATGTTAGTTAATTGCTCAACGGACAACTTGACCAATGTTCAACTTGCTCCCCATAGCTTTAGTTTAGGCTGTAAATATATAATAATGTGTTTAAACATCTCTCTGACTTCCTATATTAAAATTTCTCTCTTCTTCCGGCTGAAAAATGCCCCCAGATGACATCACTAGGAGGAACCTTCAGTTCAGATTATGTCATCTCGCTGCTCACACTATGGAAGTTGTGATCTTGGTCAACCTGCTTTTCCAGCTCCCCCATGTGATATTATCTGAACTTCTAATGATGTAAAACTCCTCCAGGTGATGCCATCTGGAGGCATTTTTTAGCCAGAAGACGAGAAATATTACAAGGAAGTCAGAGAGAAGTTTAAAAGCATTATTGTGTATTTAAATCCTAAACTAAAGCCATGGGGAGCAAGTTAAAATGTGGTGAAGTTTACCTTTAACTAAAAACAAACAAAAACACTGTAAAACTACTTTGCACTAAAAGTGTTTGCAATCATCGAGGTTAAAAATATAATTGGTTTCCAAAATCCAACAAATTACTTAAAATTTAAAAAGAAATCTTTTATTTACTATTAAACTATCTCCACGGCATATCCTATCACAGATTGTAATCAATTTGGACAGAACTTCAAGCATTAAGACTGGCAAACGCGACAATCTTTATTAAAGCATTGTGTTTTTAGCATCATGGGTTTCTTAGCAGCAATGATAGAGAAAGATGATTGCAGACAAATACACACAAGACTTGCTCCAGAGTGTATGAGATCTGCGACTTGGACTGTGGTTAACCTTTGAATATGAGCATGATCCAAAACAATACTTTCTTCAGGACAAGTCTCTGACTGTCTTTGAGTGGTCCAATGAAAACTCAGACTTAAACTCGTGGCATTTCACAGACCCTTATTATCTGATCTAGTAGAGCTTGAGAGGATTTGGTGGGTAGAATCAAACCCCAACAAATGGGGGCTCAAATAGAGGTTGTAGAGACACAAGAAGTTCCTGAGCTATAATTTCAAAGTATTGAGTTACTAATACGTATTTAAATGAGAGACTTCCATTTTGAATTTTTTATTTTTTTTAATGTGCAAAATACAAATATGGGGCAGTACTTCGGTGGAGTTGTTAGAGCTGCCACCTCACAGCTAGAAGGTCCCCAGATTGAATCTTGGCCGACTGTGGCCTTTCTTTGTGGAGTTTTCCTGTTCTCCGTGCTTGCCTGGGTTTTCCTCCTACAGTCAAAGACATGCAGGTTAATTTTCTAAGCTGCCCATAGGTGTGAATGTGAACGTGAATGGGTGTCTCTTCATGGTGGCCCTGAAATCAACTGTAGACCTGTGCAGGATGTACCCCACCTATCACACAATGAATAGTATAGCCTCCAGCACCCCCACAACCCTGAACAGGAAAAGCAATGAGAAATAATTGCTAGATGGATAAAAAGATGTTTTCACTTTGTTTTTATGTGCTATTGTGTGTAGATTGAATGGCTAAAATAGCTTTTTTTTCCACTTTAACATACATTTATAATGCAAAATAAATGCAAAATGTACAAAAAGACTGTGACTGATAATGGAAAATGAAAAACATTTATTGCAAACATTTATTGCATACAATCGTTAGAGAAACGTAGTGTTTCTGAGTAAGCACATTTTTCCTTCCTTCCGTGAAGCTTTCTAAAATTATCATTGTGGAGCTTATTTATTTTCAGCTTATTTAATCATTTTAAATGTTGAGCCTCCCCAATATTTGCATAATTGTACTGCATTGAGATGACTTGAATTAACAATAAACCTTAATCATTTTCAGGGAATGCAACGTGCAACTAATGTCACCTATCAAGCTCACCATGTCAGCCGAAACAAGCGTGGGCAGGTTGTGGGCACTAGAGGAGGCTTCAGAGGATGCACTGTTTGGCTGACTGGTAAGATGCTATAAAAACACACATCAAAGAGTACTTAATGATTATAAGGGTGTGTAGAGTTTTTTTTAATAATCATGTTTTCCTCTATGTAAAGGATTGTCTGGTGCAGGAAAGACCACAGTGAGCATGGCTTTGGAGGAGTACCTGGTGTGCCATGGTATTCCCTGCTACACTCTCGATGGGGACAACATCCGCCAGGGCCTGAACAAGAATCTGGGTTTCAGCCCAGAGGACCGTGAGGAGAACATTCGACGCATTGCTGAGGTGGCCCGGCTTTTTGCTGATGCTGGGCTGGTCTGCATTGCCAGCTTTATCTCTCCCTATGGCAGAGTGAGTTTCTCAGAAAGCATCAGAGGTTGAAACCATAGTCAATTTGGCTCCCATTCTTTTACACGGGCTTTGTTAAACTATGTTTAAATACATTCTTTCTCGTTGCATTCTTTCTTTTTTATAATTTTTATTGAAATTGTTGATGCTAGTTGCAAAACTAGAATAGAAAGTTGTACCACAATATGCCTGTTGATGGCAGGATTTTACGTTTTCTTGCCCTGAATTCAAACCATTCTGGTCCGTATTTGATTTTTAGAAAGTACATTTATCAATGTAACTTTGAAAATGCTATCTAAAATTATTCCGATCTAGGTTTTGGATTGTATGATTTCCTTTAATTGCTATGAAGGAGTGATTATTAGGGTTGTTTTTCTCTCTTCTCATTTTTTGTTATTGGAAGGCAGTTCTGACCGGTGCTTGCTGCAACAGGAGTTGATTTAATTAACCAATAAAGTCATTAATCAGTAAATGTTTTTTTCTTCCATTAGAAAACGAAAAGCTCTGTTTAATAAAAAAAAAAAAAAACTAGGGTTCTTTAATAACGTAACATTTTTAACAGTTTGACTAAGTTAAGTGTGTTCTCTGCATTTTGTTATTGTTTCTCAGGATCGTGTCAATGCCAGGAAGATTCATGAGGCTGCAGGGCTGCCTTTCTTTGAGGTGTTTGTGGATGCACCACTGGATGTCTGCGAGCAGAGGGATGTGAAGGGGCTGTACAAGAGGGCCAGAGCAGGGGAAATAAGAGGTGGATTATGGTTTAACACTGTTAATGGCAGTATTGCAGTCAGTGTATCAAGACTCTTGCTGTATTCTACACTTCATATTTGGGCTTACAAAGACATGTGTTTTTTAATAACACAATGCCTCAAAACTGTTTTTTGGGTGGGGTAGGCTGAAGGCAAAACATTTGAGTGAAAACAAATTACAACACTGTGCTTATTGATTTTTATAATGAGTCAGTCATCAGTCATAATAATTGTGAAAATGTTTTTCTCACACAGATATAAAAGTAGGGTATTTTTCCACAATAAACAAATTAATAAGTTTAGTAATTTAAAAAATGTTTGAATTGGGTTCCTTTTTATCTATGTTTATTACATTTTCACTGTAAATTGTAAATGCTTCTCAAACGTTCAAGGATCACTGTTATATAATCATATTAGTCATTTTTCACTGTATGTAGGAAGTATTTCTTACAGCAACTATTTCCTATGTGGTGCAACATTGTCTCACCAATTTTTGTCGTGCAGACTTAAAGTTTCCCTTCAGTCTAAGGTTGCTGAGAAATTGTTTGAATTTCCGCCCAATCTGTTTCTGGTGATGTGCTTTAAACCACTTTAATTTAATTTATTGAGTTACTGCTTTCCAGTCAGTGGATATTTCCTGGCTGCAATTCTTATTACTCCACTTGTGCATTCATTCATGTATCGTGTATATTGGTTGTGACAGGGATTTAAATTATTTCAAGAGAAACAAAAATATCTGGAGTATAAATGTTGTTGTTTGGGCAATATGCTATGAAAAATATTCCATACAATTGAATACATAAAATATGATGTTGGCATTCTCTTCTGTGTCTTCTTCATCAGGTTTCACAGGAATTGACTCAGAGTACGAGAAGCCGGAGGCCCCAGAGCTGGTACTAAAGACTGACTCCTGCAGTGTGAATGAATGCATACAACAGCTTATTGATCTGCTTCAGGAGAGGGTGAGAGGCCTGTCTTGCTGAGACATTTTTAAAATATGTTTATCCAATTTAGAATTGCCTGCTGCTATTCAGCTATGTCCCCTTAAAAGAATATTTGCATGACCATTAAAGTAATAGCTAGATGCTTTACCTTCAGACTTAAAATACAGAACAGCGCTGTCATACTCGCATTTGCCACTAGAGGTCAGTAAAGCCTCATAATTGTATAGCTTTTGACCTCACCATATCCACTGTGTACACACTTTGCTTTGAGAATATCCTAAAAACACTATCAAAGTCGTACGTCATGCAAGATGTTTTCTAAAGATTTATTGAGAATAATTATGATCACTGTCTTTTTATTGTGCAGGATATAGTTCCCATAGATGCATTTCATGAAGTGAAAGATCTGTACGTTCAGGAGAACAAACTGGATCTGGCTAAAGCTGATGCAGAGACTCTGCCTGCTGTGCAAATTAGCAAGGTGCCTCTGGACTTTACTGCTAGTAAATAGAGAGTTTTAGCATATTTATAGCATTCATTAGTAATTTTTCTACCAATACAATTTGTCTGTCACTTCTTATGTACCATCTCTAATCATGTGTATGATGCTTAGGTGGACATGCAGTGGGTGCAGGTACTAGCTGAAGGATGGGCGACCCCTCTAAATGGTTTTATGAGGGAGAGAGAGTATTTACAGTGTCTTCATTTTGACTGTCTTCTGGACGGTAAGAAAATCATTCACTTCAATCAATCTCTGACATTTATATTTAAAATATCGGTTTCCTGGCACCACCATCACCATTTTTATCCCAAAATATACAAGAAATTAAATTATGCCCTGTTTCTTTTTAAAAATACTGAACACCAAGATGCTCTTAGTCAGCCCATCCTAAGGAATTAACCCTGTGGTAATAGTTTAAGTGTCTGTAATTTGATATTTCAGTATTGTCAACTCTTTCCTTTGAACCTCAGTGTTCCTCGGTGTATTAATATTTGAATAAAAAGTTAACACTCTTGATTAAATGGAGAACTAAATTAGATTAACAAATATTCCTTGCGCGTATCACTGCAAGCTGCAGTATATATGTCTGCACTGCTGGATGTACTGATAGGCTGAAACAAGCTTCTCTTTATGGGCTAACATGCAAAAATAGTACTCCATTATACAGCATCGATGCACTAGTTTACAGAATGACTTGATGACATAATCAGAAGTAAATCTGATTTAACTGTAGATTCTGAATAATGGTTGTGTTGGCACCGTGGGCCCTGTAATGGCTGTTTTGGCAGTTTAAAATATTGGGCATAGTCTCCGGGTAACACCATTTCTCACCCATTTAAGTAAAAATTAAAGTCACTTTAATTTTATTTGTGCATATGACTAAACAGCCCTTGTTATGTGCTGTTTGTAAATACACCTAGTGAAATAAAAAAAACAAAAGAAAGAAATTGAAAGTTGAGACAGTCAGTAATATCATTCTCAGCCTTTGACAGATCTATATTCTGACCTCTGTTCTCCATGAAGGTTAAGTGTTCAGTTAGAACAAAATCATAGACAAGTTAAGTTCTTTCTCAGGAAAGATGGTATGGCTCATCAGAGAAACTGAGCTGACTAGATAGAGGAAGAAATATGTATTGACTGATGGAAAAATCTTTCTCTCCACTTTCCAGTGTGTCCTGAAGGAGAGGGATGCAAAGAGAGAGGCTACTGTATTGATTGACACCATACACCACCATTTGTCCATTTTCACTTCCTCCCAGGGATTTGACAGTGACAAAAAGATATCACAGTGAAATGATTAATTACCCACATTATAAGACACCAACTGCATCCAAAGCAGAGAAAGGAATGTTTGTGTCAAATAGTTGGCAAAAATATTCAGAAATCCAAATTAAAGCTAGTGTCTTCCTCATTTGGACATTTGGCAGGCTTATGCGAGTCTGATTTTTACTCAAACCAGCTGTAAGCTTTACACTGTGACCGAGGGGACCAGGAGCGAGGGTCCAGTGGAGGGCGGGAGCAGCAGCAGTCAGCGTCCCCTCTTGTCTTTATAGTACTTGATTTTGTTTGATGAGAACTGAGTGCTGTTCACATTTTCATCAACCTGGACAACATAATGAGGTGCCAACAGAAGGCTGTCTCTGCATAGATTGTATTACAGCAAGAAAGGCCAAGATCCAGTTTAGCTTAAGATGGGATTTTCATCTCCTCTTCTTAAATTGCAGCTTGTGGCTTAGCATATATTTGCTATTTAGCAAAAAGATTTGTTATAATTTTAGAAAATTTTGTGTTGGTTATGATCCTAATGTATTTTCCTCTGTGCAAATGTGCCTTTTCCCTTCAAACACATTGATTTATTTCTTCCTCATCATAGGTGGCATCATCAACCTGTCGGTGCCTGTAGTGCTGCCAATTTCTACTGCAGATAAAGAGCGTTTAGATGGTGTGACAGCCATGGCCCTTGTGTACGAGGGCAGACGAGTTGCAATCCTTCGCAACCCTGAGTTTTATGAACACCGCAAAGAAGAGCGCTGTGCTCGCCAGTGGGGCACCACTTGTAAGGACCATCCCTACATCAAGGTACAAGTCTGACCTGACACATTCAGGGACATTGTTTGATTTCTAACACAAAATTTAAAACACTGTATTTATCTATGTATCTCTGTATTATGATGCCAACAAATTTAGATTACAATAGGAGTCCTCTAGCTGTAGTGCAGCAAGGTGCAAAAAGCATGGCAGTCCCTCAGCAGTCTTTTGTGTGGGGAAAGAGACAGAAAGATGAGTGTTCTATTTATTAGCCTATAGTCTAAATCTGTGTTGTGTAAAAAACAAAAAACCCAGCTCAACCTTGGTGACACTAATGAACAGCATCTGCAGATGGTCTTCCTCAGTGTGCTATGTGATAAACACTCTGCGTAAAAGCAAACTGCCTCCCTGGATTCGACACTGATGGAACACAGACTCGAGCTGTCCTTTTCACATTGCTTATGGAAAGACAGAATAGGTTGAGGAGTCAAGATTTTCTCACAGTCTGTCAATACGCCCAGAGTAATCACTTGATCTTCTTGGTCCACCCTCATTTTGCAGGTGTTATATTTGGATGCCGAATCTCTCAATCAGACTCCAATAAATGTGTTTGAGATTGTACTTCTCATCTGAACAGATTGTGGATTCCCTGCCAGCTTCCACCCTCCAGCTCACACAACCCTTGTCCAATTAAACCCGGGAATTGTTTCCATCTGTGTCCTATTGACTGCAGTGAGGCTCAGGTAGACTCAGTGGCGAGATAACGTCCTGAAATGATCCTGCGGAAAAGTGGCATTGGCTTATAGCTGTAAAAAGAACGGAAGTGTCTGGTGTTGCAGAGAAGACACTGGTCAGATGTACTTTATCTGTTGCTCCATCTGCAAGAAAGGTTGCATTAAAAAAATGGCTAATTTGAAATCTTATTGTTTTCAGGATTGGTGCTGTTGGTCTAATTATTTCCCTTCCCTTGTTGTAAAGCTCACTGGCTCATTTTAAAGCCTTTGCAGGTAACACGCTGCCGATGTAAAAGGCTGGAGATAAAGTTGAATCTTTTGATATCTTTTTTTTTAAATCTCGCCTTGTTTGGCTAGGCTGTGTATTTAAAATGCAGAAGACTGCACGTTTCATTAATTGGTACCATGACTCTCCAGTATTTAGCTTTAAACTGTGTATTTCCACAACTGTTATTTATCCACACTAACCACTCACAGCTGAACATGTGTTCAGTTTGAAGCGTTTAAGGTGTCACTCATTAAAGAATGTTTGTATATTTACATTTGTGTATGTTTAAGTCCCCATGCGAGAGTCAGCCTGTCAGCACACTTTCGACTTTGTAGCTATATATTATTTTTCTTTCTAGTTAGAAATGACCAGTTTCATATTACATTTAGTTAATCCACTTTTAATATTTACCCATTGTCCATCAGTCAGTTAGGAGCCTTCCTCTCTCTGTCGTCGGAAACTATGCTCTAGTGGCTGTTTATTAGACCAGGGTCCCTTCACACGTGAAATGCTGGAGTATTTTAGTGTAGCACATGTGTTCACGTAGGCCTGCTCCTTTGATTTATCCTCACAGACATTATGTTTTCCATTCACTTACTGTATGTCGGGGGAAAAAGTTGTTCCTCTAAAGAAAAAGACTGTCAAAGCATCTTTCATGACTCTTCTCAGGCCAAGAGTAGACAGGCTGGATTAATTGAAGTTATGGAAAATGGAGAACATTTTTGAAATTATAAATTAATAAAAAAAAAAATGTTTAATGTATAGTTAGCCAGATCTGAAACCGAAATCATTCGGTACTAAAAAATACAACTAAAATTACATGCAAATGCATAAGTCACATGTTTAATTTATTCTTTTCTTAACTTCCAAATCTGCTTTTTGAAGCACCTTCCCACTTCAGGTTTCATCTGTAGCCTTTGTTTTGAGTTACTCCTTGTGTCCTTGTGCTTTGGCTGTGCTTGTTTTTTTTTTTTTTTATATTACTGAGCCTGTAGAGAATTGTCACTTTGTATCACATTAACATCCCACAGGCCAGTGTTTTCAGTAACTCTAGCTATGGTCTCATAAATGCCACAAGAGGCAGGCACAAGATATTGCCTGAAACAATAGGAGCCTTTGCCTGGAGCCTGAGTACTTCGGTGACATTGTTGGATTAATCTCATGAGGGGAAAATATTCTCTCCCAACGTGGTCATGGGCTCATTACCAGTTTTTTTTTTTTTTTTTTTTTTTGGTGGAATACAATCTGATGTTGTCTCTGCTCTGTTGTTAAAATTAAGGTAGTAGATGTGGCCAGAGGCAGGAGAGTCGGCTTGGCAGTGTTTTGTCGACTGTTAAATGACACATATACTTTGATTTATGCTGCTCTGTTGCAACTGGGTAATAACTCCTGGGAGTTTATTAGAATTCATGCTGGTGTGCTTCCGGCACAGTGAAGTTTTTATCGACCACACTGTCTGGATTATGTTGGAGTTGTGTTCACTGTCATGCTCACTGTGACTTCTATTTCAGATGGTAATGGAAAGTGGTGACTGGCTGGTCGGTGGAGATCTGCAGGTTCTGGACAGGATCTACTGGAACGATGGACTCGACCAATACCGACTGACACCTAATGATCTCAAACAGAAGTTTAAAGAAATGAATGCAGGTCTGGAGCAAAGTTCCTTTGGTTCTTGTTTATTTTCTGTCTGAACTAAAATAAAATGTTTGGAAAATCTTGATCCATGCACTGTTAGATGGACAGGGACGTCACAATATTTATAAATGACACCATTTTAGGTGTTAGCAGAGAACTCTGGGAAGTCAACTCATCTTCTGTTATTATTATTTGTTGTTTAAACTTTGGAAAAGGAGGCATCAGAGTAGAAAGGTCACATGAGAGAAAGCTCTGATCCAACCATTCACTAATGAGAAGACGGGCTGTATGTGGTTTCAGTGGCCGGGTACTTAGCTACTTCATTATCCCTGGGTACACTGTGGCCTTTTGTTTGTCTTGTACAACTGTGTTCAGATGTGTTTCTTCTCATTATAACCAACCCCTTTCTCTTATTTCAGATGCTGTATTTGCCTTCCAGCTCCGCAACCCAGTCCACAACGGGCACGCTCTTCTGATGCAGGACACCCACAAGCGTCTCATCGAACGGGGCTACCGCAGGCCTGTTCTGCTGCTCCACCCACTTGGAGGTTGGACCAAGGACGACGATGTGCCTCTCCCCTGGCGAATGAAGCAGCATGCTGCTGTTCTGGAGGAGGGCATCCTAAATCCAGATTCAACCATTGTTGCTATCTTCCCCTCCCCCATGATGTATGCAGGACCGACCGAGGTAATAATTATGAAGAATGTAGTATCTGCAGTTACATTTTTGTGGTTTCCTTCCTCAAAATCGACAGGGAACAAAATTCCAGCATTGTAATGACAACAGACACAGGGAGAAGGATTGTCACATACTTGATGTCTGCACATTTTTGAGAGTGATAAATGGCAGGAAATGGGATTTACAATTGACTTGAGGCACTCTGTTTAGTGTTCCCATACCATGCACAAAACTCTCTGTGTGACTGAGAGTAGCTGTGTAGCTGGGAATCTTTTAATCATTCACTTATGATAATGGGAAAGTTATGGTGAAAATGATTGAAAGCAGATTGGAGGCTGGTGGATGTTAGGCAGTGAAATTATTCAGTTTGTAATTTTGAATATGTGTTTTAGAGAGTCAGACTCAGCTACAGCCTTAGTATCATGTTTACCCCTTAAAATAACACATGCCCTTGGTCTTCCTGTCACTCAAGTATAGTAAAACGACCTTTCCACTTCCAGTTAGTGTTCACCTTTGTCAGACCTTTCCTGTTGCCACTTGAGCTGAAATCAGTCCTTGTAAGCATGATGTAAACCCAAAACCCGAACTGCATGAACAGGGAACAGGACAGTAGTAATAGTAATGTGGAGCTAGGGTTAGAATTGTGCAATTAGCTATATTGGCAATGTAAAACAGAACAATATATGACTCTGTCTTTTGTTTTTGTTTTTTAAGATTTGTTGCAGTTGTTTAGATCACTTCCATCCAATTTCACACATTCTTTTCAGGCCAACAATTTGAACTAACTGCTCTGTTATTTCCTAGCAATCACATTATGCACGCAAAGTCCACAATCTTTTAAAAGGCTCAAATGCACTGATATCTTGCTCCGCTAGAACAAGAACGGTGGAGATGGGGAACAAACAAACCAAAACAACTTTGCAAAAAGTCATGTTCACCATTTACAGTGTGTCAATATTGTTTAATAAATGTGTGGTGAAATGATACTTCTCTCTGTAGCTTATTAAAGTGAGCCCTTTCAATGTGTGCTAAACATCTATTGTTTCCACAGGTTCAGTGGCATTGCAGAGCTCGAATGGTGGCTGGTGCCAACTTCTACATTGTGGGCCGTGACCCTGCAGGCATGCCCCACCCTAACACAGGGAAAGACTTGTATGAACCCACTCACGGGGCTAAGGTCCTCACCATGGCCCCCGGCCTCATCACCCTGGAGATTGTGCCTTTTAAGGTTGCTGCCTACAACAAGGTCAAAAAAGCAATGGACTTCTATGACCCCAAAAAGTGAGTACTCATGTTTTATTCTCTAAAACCTGCGAAAGTCTAACAGAAGTAGTTTGAGTCTAGCATTAAAGTGCTGTCTCACAGTAAATTTAAATAGCTTATTTGTAGATTTAATTCATAACAATACCTCACATTTAGGCAAATTAGAGCCAACAGCCTAAACAGACATGCTCTAATTACTCATTAGGTTTGTCTTGTTTTAAAAAAAAAAAAAATATCCCTTTCATCTGTTTTATTTCCTCTTTATCTACAATACATGCCAAGAATAACAGGAATAGTTTTTTTTTTTTAAACACAAAAGTTTTGTAGACTCTTATGAGCTTTGATGTTGCTTAAAAATTACAGAGACCTGCCATTAATTAGAGCCTGTATATGGACACTGCACATGACGACTAACAAAAGTCATGCAATCCCACTGCCTCTCCCCCGGGTTCAATGCAGCCTCCACCGTCAAGTTATGCAACTGTAGTTGTGTTTGGCCAAGAATGTAAAACTAAATATGGCCAGACTAATCATCAGATTTGCTTCGTTTTCCATGATGCATATTTATGATGATAAATCCAAACTCAATTGCTAAGTGGTAACATCAAGTATTTTGTGGGAGGAGGTAACAGTGCTGCTATAAATAGTTTGTTTATTAGCAGAAATTTGTTTAGGTTTTCATGGCTTTGAAATGATGACTTAGCCAAACAAGGGAAAAAAAATGATTTCCTCATCTGCATTTGAAACACTTTCATAAGTTTGTTCTACAGTTTTTACCCAGATTTAATTATAAATTATATTGTGTTCTATTACACTATTAGTGCCTTGGATAGAAAACAATAAAATATAAATAAATGTTTGCGATTTAATTATTCAAACTGTTTCATGTGCACTAGTAATAGGTGTGTGTGTGTGTGTGTGTGTGTGTGTGTTTACACACCAGATCTTACTCAAACTATAGGAACTTAAATCTGACTACACATTTGCTCATGAGGACATGGTTTTATGAATTTTAGTCTGATGACTTGGTTTAGAATTAGCATATGTTTGGGGTGAGGGTCAGGGGGTTAGGGGAAATGAATGTGTCTCGATGACTCTTACTGCTTCATCCAATGACTGGGTGGTTTTGAGTAGAGTGTAAGTCTCCAGGAAATGAATGTAAGTTAATGTTATGTCCTCTGAAGTTATAGAAACCAGATTGTCTTTTTCACTGCAAAGAGTGTGTCGTGAAAAAAGATCCAGGAAAATAAAAGAATAAAATAGTGTACAAAAATAAACTGTTTATCACAATTACTGTGTAAGAAAATTTTGTATAGACTAGATCAATGCTACTATATGCAAGGACATAATATAATTATGTAGCAGTAGTTTTAAAACTTGAAAATTCAACCACTGACTTTGAAAAACTTTTACTCACATTTCAGACTCAGTCATGTAAGTCAATCCAAAGCAAAATATGCTATTTTCTTATGAAATAAAATTGAGCCTATCATTTGCTATTCTTTAAGGCTGGGGAGCAAATGCAGGCAAAAACCTGGATTTTCAAAGGCTCCAACACTAACTCATATTTATGGCATTCCATTCTCTTTCACATTCACAGCACCTTGCCAGGTTTCAGGAGGAATATGGATGCTTTGCCCAATCACCAGCAATACCTCTATCTTTAAAGCGTAATGGCTCAGATCACAGCAATCTGTTTCTAATTTGAAGCTGTATAAAAATGTTCTCGGAAGAATTTGCCTCGAGCTCCCTTACCTCACGCCATGTGAAATGCTAGGTCTTCTCCTTCACATATTTTCAATGTTTCAGCGCCACAAGATGTTCTGTGTGTCATGTGACAACAATTTTCCTCCATAAACAGCAGGGGTTTGAGCCTCTCTGAATGTAAGCTCAGAGAAGATGTGTAAATATCTGCTAACAAGATGTCTGAAAACTGTCTTGATTATCCCTGACAGTAATTTATAGATAAGGAAGAAAGATGTGAAATTGTGCCAGTGCTCTGCTCTGCACTGCTTAGAGAACATGACTGTATTTGGCATCTTGCTTTAAACAAGTTGTTCATATCCTTTTTGAACGAGGTGAACTCTGTGCAGTGGGAATCTTTCAGTCATAAAGAGAGGGGTGGGAAGACTTGTCTATTATTGGAAAGAACGTTTTCTTTCTTGTCAACAATTATTTAGGTTGTTTACCAGTATTCTGTAACTCCCTAAAGTCCTAACGTAGGTTTTTACTTGAAATTTGAACTAACACTGCAGTTTTTGTAAATTAAGTATTTACACTTATGTATGTTTTAATTTCTTAGGGTTTTTGGACTTTAATATTGTGATCTGTTAAGACGGTGTCCTCTCTGTACATTTACCAAGAGTAAATGTTTTCAGGGATTAATTGATTAAAGATTCTGGGACAAAAATACAAATGTATATGAGCTTAAATTATTTGAATAAAAGAAGTCAAATCCTCAGCACCTGTTCATGATAGCTTGTGTCAGAGTTTAAACATTGACACACACTCACAGACATTGACAAACTCAGCGTTCAGCTCTCTCTAATCAATAAGTAATTTCTCCTCACACGGACACCAAAAACAACAATAGTTTGTCTAATAAAATATATGTGGATCAGCCACAATACTGACACTGAGGATGTTCTCTGGAAATCTCTGGTTTTAGTGTATTTACCCATATATTAGGATCAGAAAGTTGGGTGTTACATTTTACCAAGAGTTTGGAAATTCATCTTCAAAACTGAGCATTAACAGGTGTAGGTGTATACATTACAAATGCTGAGGCAGCTGTACTGGCCTCACTTTTGCAATAGCATTTTTCTGGCCATGGTGATTTGAGGATAACAGCTGCCAGATATGGTCAGCATATGAAATGTAGAGTTTGGCAAAGAGCACTTTCATACACAAATGATCATTGCACTGCATTGGATGGGAAGTCATTTAAGTACTTTGTTTTGGTTTGTAGAAATGCTAACTGGAAGCCCTTTATTCCATAGCAGCACAGAGTTATTGTTGGCTCATAATCGATCTTTTGTTGATTTGAAACATGACTCACAGTTTGTTTTTTTATTTTTTATTTTTTTTATTGTAGACATGAAGACTATGATTTCATCTCGGGCACACGCATGCGTAAAATGGCACGTGAGGGAGACAATCCTCCTGACGGCTTCATGGCACCGAAGGCTTGGGCTGTGCTGAAAGAATACTATAAGTCACTGGAAAAGGCCTAAAGATCACCTAAAATCTGAAAACACGTTGGTTTCTCATTGTGTTTAAAATGACGAATGTGGGGACCACTCAGCCATTATCACAAACCATGTTCCAGCTTCTGTCCTTGTCACACTTGTGCTCCACGGCTACTCACACAACTGATCTGCTTTGAGTTGTATCCCATTTGTTTAAACTTTATTCATTATTTAACTAAACTTACTGTGAAACAAAGCTGCAAGTTTGTTTTTCAAAAGAACGAACAAAAATGGTCTCACAGTAGGTGTGTGTTTTGTTACTGACTTCATCAATATGTTCTGGTGACTTGTTACAAAAATATTGTGTTTAAAAAAAAAAAATTTAACTTAGAAAAAGATTAAAAGTACTGTTGACCGGTACCTAAAATAAGTGGGGAAAATGTGGATTATGTTTGGTGTCCACAGTTCAAAAGTTGCCATACCTGCCAGAGTTAATTTAACACACTCCTGAACCCCAAACAAGTTGTTTTGTACTATACTGTACTGTATATTTGCAAGTAGCGGTGACAGTTGCTCAATTTGGTGTGTGCAAGTATTTGCAGGTTGAGTGCCTTGGTCTTTAAAAAGTGTTCACATGACGTCTTGTTCGAATTGGAACACACATGTTGGATTTCCTGTGGTAATAAGGACACAGTTTGACAATGCATTTTCCTACCTCCCTTACCCTAATCTTAACCATCACAACGTCATACGTAATCACAATGGAATTTTGTCCTTATGTCTTAACCCTCCAACAGGTTTTTGATGTTGTGAGGACTGGCTAAAATTTCCTCTCAGCCATGGTTTAGTTTACACAACCACATGCACACACATTTGCTTCTTGCCCCTGTTGTTACACTTAAATGATCCAGTAGGTAAAAAAAAGTCTCTGCGAAACCGATAAGCATTAAAGATGTTTATACAGACTTAACCTTCTATGTGTTATTTTTAGTCTATTTATTTTGTCATGACATTCTAACCAACCAACTGTGTGCATGTAGTTTTGGTACCTTTTCTCAGAACAGTGTTGACATATTCTGTTTTTCAGTTTTTATCGTTTGTATTTTTTTCCTCATAGTTTGCTAATATTTTCCATCTGATATCTCATTTGTAATAATTTGTATAATCAGTTGTTTGGTGGTTACCATCAAGGGATCAGATATTATCATCTTTGTCCAGTAAAACATTTTTAACAAAGAACAATCTTGTTTACTTTTTCTTTCTTTAATTTTTGTTTCAAAGACTGTGTGATGTGATCTCCTCCATATGAAGCACACCAAAGCCATTTAAATACATAAGACACATTCAAAGACTTCAACCTAATTTATGAGAGCACGAATTGTGATGTATTTTAGAAACTAAAATTGCAGGGACATCATCAACCTTTAGCTACTTTTTATCTCACTTTCACTTCAAAATCAAATAACCACTCAATCGCTTCAAGTCTTTCTGCTCTTTAAGTGCACTTTGTCATCTACACGAACAGTACTTTTTTTTTTTTTTTTTTTCAAAATTAAATTTGATTTCATGGGTCCTGCTTGTGGGAACCCTTTTTGACCTCTTATTTGGACAATCAGCTGTATATTTAATGAGCCTGACTTTCTAGTGCCCCTCATCAGACTCAAGACACCCACACTGTATACAAAGAGCTGCAGCTGGCCCCCAGATGCAGTGAGAGTGGGACAACCAGGGTTAAACACAAGCACAAGCTTTGTCAGAAATATTCTGGATACTTCATCTAATCCAACTCCAAGATGTAATGGAGAGACATGCCAGAACCAAGTTTTCTACCTTCTGGCAGATCTTGTTTAATCTCAAATGGTAATCAAGCTGGGACCTCGATACCACTTCAAAAGGAAGACCTTTTTCTTTCTTCAACACAGAAAATGATCAAATGATTTTTGTTGTTCTTTTAACTGTCTGGAGGAGATCAGTGCATTCTGGGTAATGCAGGTGTCTGTTACAATGTCTACCCTCAACCTCCTTATCTTTCTTTTAGGATGCACTGTGTATTTTAATCCATAATCTGATTAGGCTTTGAAATCTCACATCCCTCTGAGGGTGTTGTTACACTGTGGCATGCTGCCAGAAACAATGGTTGAAGGTGCCAGAAGGATTAGTCATGTCCCCCCCGTACAGTTTACATGAGTTGTCCATTCACCTGCAACACTTCATTTCAACTTGAAAGACTGTTCAGAATTTAGACAGAAATTACATCATAGACACTGAAACTGCAGGATGTTTGTAGTGTTGGATGTTTGAGGCCACACTAGTATTACAATCATAGTGGGTCAAAGACTTTGATTTATGTGGGTGTTGTTTGTAGAAAAACAAAATAAGGGCCATAAATTAATTATAAATATATAAATATAAATTAAGGGCTTTATGCTTGTTGGTGTCCATTAGGGTTTAAGTGACTTGTTTTGAGGAAACAGTCAATTCTGTTTCAAAATATTGCAATCTACTTTTAATGCAATGATCATATTTTACAACCGCCATAGTTTCCTGCTAAATTTTTAGAAGAGTTCTGATGCATGTGGGAAATTGCAGTTCATAGTGTAAGATTTTGAGTTCAGCTTCTCTTTATGTAAAGTTATTTACCAACTTACAAATATGAAGACATTTTTCACATACATGAAAAGCTTACACATAAACTAAACCCTCTCAAATACTATAAGATTACTGTGCCTAACAACACACAGTTGAATAGGCCAAAGGTTAGAGGAAGCTTCTTGTGACATTAAATGTTACGAATTACTTATCTTTTAATAATCCTTAATACTCAGCGTAATCGACTACTATGGTTTGCTACGTTGGTTCAGGTGTCCGTTTTACCTGAAGCTGCTTAAATGTGCAGCCATTATCCTCATGTAATTACTTAACCAGACTGGCCAGTGCACCGTTAAAACATGCTTCTGTCACCTCTCTAAGCACATCAACCTCACATGACACCAAGATATACATGTGGTTGAGTGCTATCAGGGTCTTCAGGTGGGAACCGTGCCACTAAGTGGCGAACTCTACAAGTACCACCCGCCGTATCCATTTTTGCTCCACTCACTTACCTTTTAACCCACAGTCATTCACTGTAAAGTTCCACCCTTTAAAGCCAAATTCAGTCAAAAGGAGCAAAAAGATACTTTCAGGTCCAATTGTCTGCAGCACAGCAGCAAAGCCCATTGATTAAACACTGTATTTTAGTATTTATAGTTCAGCCTCTCAAATAGGAAGAGTTCAAGTCTTGTATGATTTTAGATATAATATTTGGGGAATTTTCACTGATGCTCAGATGAAACCATACATCTGAAGGCATCGCCGTGGATGGATCCTTTTTCACCATATTGAGAGTGACCTTTTATCACTAAATTATCAATAAATGGAGAAAATAAATGCACCATTTTTATGAGAGGAATCAGACCCCGTGAGTCATTGTGCCGCTGTTGAAAACCTTTCTCTTTACGCTACTTGCATTCAATGCAGTACATGCAATGATGTCATCCTCGTCTCAATACATACCACCAAATGTTTCTGCTCTCACATGCACTTCAGCTGCATTTATCTCCAATTTCCTTCCATCTGGTTTGAGTTCCACTCAAAAGCCGGTCATGATAAAAACAGGCTTTACTTTGCAAAACTCAACAGTCAACAGTGTCATACACACCATGGTTAAAAGTCAAGGGACGCTGTGGTCCTCATTGTTACACACTGAATGGTCAGCATGGTCCTGGCGTTACTGCAAATATAAAAAGTATAAATTATCCAGTGCATTGTCTCAGTGTGTTTAAAATCAGCTCTTCCAATAAATGCATCCTCCTCTTAATGTTATTTTTAAAAACCTTATGAACCAATGATGTTACCAGCACATATAGGGAGGGAAAATGCAGCACAGGACACGTGGTTTGCAACACTGATTGCATCCAGTTTGTTGTGTTTGAAATACTTTCTCGTGCCCACCAGGAACTTTTCTCGTGAGCTTGTGATTTTTCTCATGTGAGACAAACTTGATGTTTAATGCACTTTAGGGGCTCCACAGCATTTGAGAAATTACAATTTGAGAAATGAATCCAACAATAATGTAAAATATTAGAACATTCAACTTGATCCATACATCAAAAGAAGATTCCTGAGCAGAAAAGGAAAACACCTTTTTGGCAACCAGATGTCACTCTGGAAAGACTCTTAAACAACAACTGTACTGTCAGGCACATCCCCACAGCTTGCATGAATTAGGGTATAAGATTTAAGAGCTGACCAGCATATTTTACCTGTCATCAAGAGAGAGAGTTTACACCACATGGTTTTGTATTAACTAGAAAGTAGATTGACTTAAATTTTCCAAAATCAGCCTCCAGATCCAAGATATCGTTACAGTTTTTTCCCCAGGCCTTAGCCATCATCCACAAATTAAAATTATGATTGACTAAATTAATAAGTATTTCTTAAAATATATACAAATAGGTTATTTTAGCATCCAGAGAGACCCCTTTCTGTGATAGGTCTCCTAATGTGAAGGATTGCAGACACTTGGATGCACATAGCTCCTCCGTCACACACTGCTTCACTGATTTATAACAGACTGACTCTGAAGACTTTCTGATAACCCAGCAATCAATCCATGTTCTATAGCTCTGAGTCCAGACATTTCAGTCTTTGTTTCAAACCCATTACTATGAAACAGTTCAAGGATTTGTATCTTAAATGTTTCACAGATTGTCGTCTCGTTTGCTCTGCTTTTCATCATTGGGACAGAATGTTTAACTTTTAATTAGCACTGGATCAGACATGATCAGAATGAACACTGTTGTAACCTACTGATTTAGATGGTTTTGGACTCTTTGTTTTCTAATTTACTAAACGTCTAACTGATCCTTTAATACAGCTCATTTCAAGAGATTGGATACATAACCTGTACATTTCTTTATTGACAGCATTAATTCAAATCAACTTTCTATATCTATCAAACCAAACACTGACACTTCTTAATTTAAGAAAATCGTCATGTATTGCCAGAGAGAGCAACCCTCACCTTAGCTTAGGGGAGCAGAGCGAGGTCACAGCAGCCCGCACAGGGAGAGCGATCACGTGCCATGGCAGCAATGCAACAAGCCTGTAATGTAATGTAAGGGGAAAAACTAAAACCTACTCAATAAACCTCTCAACATATCAAAAAAGTCCTTCTGCACTGACCTCGAGCAAACAAAGCCCAATTACAGCCTGTAAATGCAGCATATTTATTGCTATGAGTTTTCACTGTCCGATAGACAAAACAGCCTCATATAGCACATTGGTAATAAGTTCCCATGCTAGAAAGAAAGTTTAATTCTAATGTTGAGATAATTATTTGATGTGATTGGTGTGGACCAATGTTGTTTGTCTGAAAAAAAAGTGAATCAAAAGAGACGGAGCAGCTGAGCAAATCAATCATATTAACCAATGCTTTATTAAAATGTCTTTCACTATAGCTGAGTTGACTGGTGCATTGCAACCTCTTGACGTGCAAATCAGTGCTAAATAACCCAAAGTCTGCAGGGAACCTCTTTAACTTTACTTCAACGTCTACAGCAGCATGTACCAAAATGTTCCTGAACACATTATGGTTATGGAGGGCTGTAAATAATCAAATGAAAACTAACCAACACAGTCTTCCCAAAGAAAGACCAGTGTTTTGAGAAGCCCTAAAGTGACAAAGAATGACCTCTGAATAAATAACCAGAATGTGGTGCAAGGCAGGCGGGCATAATGAGGTCAGACCACTACATAAATTAAAGCTGTGGTGCCTTTAATATGAAGTTGTATGTTCGATTGTACACTATAGAATGAGCCATTTATTTTGGCCACATTTATTCCCCTGCATTTTATGAATCAGCATTAAATAAATTGGTTCAGGACATAAAGTCAAGGATCACACTGTGTTAAGTCAGCTGACAGTTCGCCTACCACATCCGTTGCCGCTGCTGTTGGCAGAAATACCATCCACCCAAACCTCTGCCTGCTTTTTTGTGACTGTTTATTTCTGGATTTACATATTCTCTGTGCGTTGTTTACGATGTTGGATGTATAATTGTATTGCCTGGCTCTTATCTCAGATTGTCACAAAAAAGGTCAAGCCCAGAGAACAGAAACCTCACGCAGAGTCTACACATTCTGCTGTCTCCAGTTTGGTAATAAATTCATCACAGTCAATTTGTGATTTTTGTTTTGCATGAAACGGCCATTATTCAGTTATCATAAAATTGTATGGTGAATTTATAAGCTATTGATTGTTGAGTAAATATGGCAAAAAGACAAAACTGCTGTCTGCTGCAGAACATTAAATTGAGGTAGATTTCAAACTTTAGTGCTTAGGGGCCAGCCAAGTGGCCCACTGATTCTCAACATGTGGTAATATGATTTGGTTTGATTGCAGAGCTGTTGGAGACTTGTTTTTAGTTACTTTCCAACTGTGCTCTCTGCTACAACTTGAACACAATCACAAAACAAATGAACTGCGAATCATTTTAAATAACAAGCTTCGCAGGCCTCACATCTCAACCTGTACATTAATACAGTATTGAACAATGAGTGAGTGGGTGTGATGAATCAGGTGATTACGGGGTTATTACAAGGCAGGTGTGTGTGGGGGTCAGGTAACATAATGGGGAAGTCCGAGGGCAATGGCCCAATTTGAGTCTGGCAAAAGGACCTTTGTTGCATGTCAGTAACCATCTCTCTTCTTTCAGTTCCTGTCATCCCTTTTCTCTTGACTGTGTAATAAAGGTGTAAACTGCCCCAGATTAGGTAATGTGATATTTTTGTTTAAAAAAAAAGCAAATTCAGACCTGAGAAGACTCAATTTGTAACACAGATCAGTACCATATTTTACTTTTTTGTACTCATACACTATGTGGCAGGTGGTTTGCATAACCCAGCATCAATATGCTGTTGACCCCTATCATATTCTGGAGTTCACTCTGAGTTCATGAGGTCGACTCATACATGAAGACATAATGAGTACCTTTGATTGACTTGCAGCCGCTTTTGCTCAAAAACAAGTGTGGTGATGCGGTTTCAGCCTCTCCCTGGCACCGCTCACTCATGCAATCTCAAGTTCCACCGTATCATCAGATGTACTGCTATCAGATGCCACGATTGTATTTGTGTTGGACATTGTTCTAGCTTTGATCATAAATTGCAGTAATTACTCTGGGCCTTATCCTTCCCTCTGGAAACAATGCGTGGAACAGGAGAAGCTGGTGCATACACAAGCACCAAGACAGAGGCCTACAGTATGTAGGAGCACTGGTGAAAGTATAAATAGCCTGATTAAATGCAGCCTTTATGTTTTTCATCCACAAAGCTTTCTGCAGCTCAGCTTCCAGTGTGCAGCCACTTAGCAGCGGATCACTTAAATCTGCATGTGCTAACAAAACAGGGTGTTCTGTAGTTGAACCAGATCTCCTTCTGCCTTCCCTTTCCTTTTTTTCTCCCCTACACCTCTGTGCACACATAAATAAATCAGCAGAACCTAAGACATGACCACAAGGAATTGTTCATTATGGACTCTGGAAAAGAGCCGCAATCAGGAGTAACAACTGCGTGACTCATTCTGGTCTCTGAATAGCACAGGGACCATGCAATTAACCCCACACTTGCCACATGGCCTTTCATCTAATTCACACACAAAACGTGTCTTTTGTAGCCTTTCCAAATATGTTTCAGTTCCATGTGCTGTGTGCATAATGCGATAAAATTTTATAATCGCAATTCCTCTCATACTACACTGTAACTTCCTGGAAAATTGTGAACCTCTGTCTCCCGGAATTAAACATCAGACCGTGGTGGAACCTCACTGTGGTAATCCAAAAATATGGTGACAGAAATTCCCAAAATTCTTTATTTATAACGATAAAACCTTTAATAATGTGACATCTAAAGCTTCCAGTAGTGTTTACAGTTGTGGGTGTGATTGTGTGAGAGATGAGCATCCTTGGATCTGCAGTTAACACAAAGATAAACATGTAACATTGCACTTTTATCAGCACATGTATAGTACATTGTTGCGTCTAAAGTTTCAAATGATGCAGCGTATGGTTTGAAAATTATGATCAAACAAGATCATTGGTGTTTCACCAAATGCCTCAAAATGACATGTTTACACTCATGTGACAAAGCCCTTTAATCGCTACGGGAAGGATGGTAGCAAAGGAGGTAATAATGCAGATGCATTGCAGAGCAAGACAGATGACAGACGAGTCAACGCTGGACTGTAACTCATAAAACCACTTTGATCATTTGCCATTTTAAACCATCAATCAAAATGATTTTAAGTATAACCACAATCATCCTTGAAGTTTAAAGATACAATATGTAGACATTTTCAAATAGTCCTTTATTAGAGGTATGGATGCCACACGAGGCCACTAAACTCAACATTCAGCAGTACAAAGATTTTTGTTTCTGCTCACATTTTTGACCAGTCAGAAAATTTCAGTTGTTTCTGCTTCATTATTAGGTTTTGGAGGATTGTTTTTGTACCTAAACCCAGCCTATTAATCTGAATCATAACTACACAAGCAAATATGTTTTGTCATTTATTTTGGAGAACTTTATAAGAGGTTAGACATTTTTGAAAATAATTCCAGCTTTTGCAGCAGCTGACAAAAAGAACAAGATCCATTATGGATCTTTTCTGTAGCTTTGACCTGATCATCAGATTGAGCTTTTCAACTCAAAGCAGCCTTAATCTGAGGTTGTTTAAGTGAATAAAATTAGTTCTCTGCATCTGTTGTTTGCAGTGTCAAGAATTAGGTGTCAGGTTGGACTTTTCTAAAAGTCATCCGTGCAGTATTGTCATTTACTGTTATATGAAGCTTACAGATAGTTGTAGTAAACAAATACTGAAGAGTAACTGCAGAGATAAACTGAAGAGATGAACTACAGATAGACACAGATTGAAGAGATTGTTTTGTCATCTTGTTTCAGCAGTTGATGACAAACCTATAAAAAGTGCATGTAAATGACTGAGGAAGATGGTGTTTCGCTCAACTTTCCCAAATGTTTCTTGTTCAGTTACTACAAAGCCATATATTCAGACATACACTGATCTAATGCCCAAAATATGACCATGGCTACCAGGGTTTGAGCCAATAGTTGGGAATAGTATTCAAGGGAATGTCACACTTCCAGGAATTTAAAACCAAATTCCATATGTATTAGTTTGAGATACAGTGTTCAATGTGTATTCAGGACCAGACCACTATTCCTGGACTACTACTATGAGTATCTATTAGTTTATGGGAACCCAACATTGATTAAAAGCAGTCAACAGCCATCGATAGAGTAAATCGTTGCCAGTGCCTCTAAAAGAACTTATTTTGTCAAAAACAAGTTGCAGTGTAATTTCAGAATCAGCCCCAGACTCTCAATGAATTGCGAAACCCTTCAGCTCTGTTGACTTCCACAACATTTCTTATTGGAAAACATCCTCAGCACACAGCAAGGGAAATATGCACCAAGCAACAGTATCAAATGTCTATCCTGAGGGAGGTCATTATTTTATGATGTGGTATGTACAAATGCCAACGTGTAATGATCCACCTTAAGGTGGTTTGTTCACTGTCTTCTGCAAGTTAACACTGCTGTTCACCATAATCACTCTTGATGTTTCCAGGACCAGGTTTTAGTGTTGTTCACACAGATCAATTTTGCCTTTTGCTTGTTACCATGTGGGTGCTGAAGGGGAAAAACCATGCTCTCGTTTTAGTAAGATGCTAAACAGTTTTGTTTGAAAAACTGAATTTTGTTATCACAAAGTTTTGCAACTTTGTCAGCAGAAGAGACCCTGTGATTTCATCTTTGAAACACCAACAAATCCGGAGCTGCATTCATCCATGACCTTTTCCTTACCACAGGAGTCCTCGTAAATGATTCTGACAGAACTAAGAGTTTTTTCTTAGGACCTTCTTACACAAAAGCATAGATAAAAATATCTACAGTTTCATGCTTGTTGTGTTTACAGTGACATCGTAATTTGGAAATGTGAAATAAATGTTTATTTAAAATTAAATGGCTAGATTTCGTTAGAAATTGTTTTGAATATAGCTTAAAAGTATTATATAAACTATGTCACATATTTTAAACTTTAATCAAAATAAAAGATCCATCCATTATCTGTAACAGCTTATCCTGTTTGGGTCACGGTGGGCTGGAGCCTATCACAGCTGTCAAAGGGCATATGGCGAGAGGCACGGTACACCCCGGACAGGTCTCCAGTCTATCTCAGAGTGACAGACAGACAAGTATTCACACTCACATTCACACCTACGGGCAATTTAGAGTCACCAATTAACCTAGCGTGCATGTTATTGGACTGTGGGAGGAAACCTGGGTAAACATGCGGAGAACATTTCAAACTCCAGCAACTCCAAAGTAAAATATTGACTCGATGATTGTATTGTGTTAGTTATTGAATTAAATATTATAATAAAATATGTACAATATAATATGTATGTATTAGAAATACCATTTCAAGCTTTTAATGCATAAGCACCTAACCATTTTTAATTAACCTTAGACCAAAAATGTACGACTCCCATAGTAATAAGTTATTTTTAGGACATTCCTAAGTCAACCACTTAGGAACAACTTTTTGCCCGAAGATGTTTTGTGTATCACTGGAAGACAACTCTTTCAATTCCCCGCTCACGATTGAATTAGGCTGTGACAGGTGACTAACACATTTAATGTGTCAGTATAAAAGTAGAAATGAAAACTGGAGCTTTCCTCTCTCATCAACTCCAATGTGGTGCCCTTGCTCACCAGCGATTTGCTGACTGTGCCTGTCTTTCTGTTTGGTCCGGAAAATGTTGTGTACAGTGGGCTTGTCAGAGCCTTTTCACCAACAGTAGCCAACTTAAACTTAATGTTGCAGGAAAAGAAAAAGATAAGCTAGAATATATTAAAACTATTATGGGAAACATTTGGGAATCAGGTTAAATGGAGCATGAGACTTCAAATCAATCCACCCAGGGCATCAAATGCTGCCACTGTGGCGTCTCATAGATACACAGAGCTTTAAAACTGGGAGCACATATTAAACACAGTCACTGAAAGGCTGTTTAAACAATATTGATAAAGCATTTAACCTGTGTACACGTCACATGAAAGCTACCCGCACTCAGTCTAAATGGCCCTGTTTTTCCATACACACTGTGCTTTTGGAAAACCCAACAAACTCTGTTGTAGTAAACTGCCCTCAAATTAAAGTTGCAGTACATCAAGGTGAAGATAATGCCTAGAACTTAATTTTGGTTGCTATTCCCAATAAATTCAAGGGTTTCTCAAGCTCTGTGTTGTTGGAGAATTTTGCCTGAGGCTCAGTTTACTCTTTCAGTCATCAGCTGTGTCATCTACCTCAACATTACATTATTATCTTGCATTAGCCGGGGGATAAAGACCTCCAGCAGATGAACATCCTGTCTGTTGATGAGCATATCCTGTAAATACACATAAGCTGTAACATCATACAGAGTGTAAACAGATTTGAAAAAATCTTTGGAAATCAGTGATTCTTTCCCAGGCACTGGGCTTGTTTTCCACCGTAAATAACTCATCGAAAAAGCTTCTTGTTTTGCCACTGTTTTCATTGCAGTTTCATTCGCAACATTTTCTGGCAGAACTCTGAGCAGTGCAGTCTTTAGTCAAGTCTCTGATTCAATTTCGTAAATTCAGTCTCTTGTGATATTGTATCTTGGTAATAAAATGGTTTAACTGTGATAAGTAATGTTTACGATCACTGCATGAGTCACTCAGAGCAACACAATGAACTTCTGGTGTGGCAAAAGCAAAATGTAATAGTATAATGCATCATTGTTATGTTAAGTTGGTAATAATGTAATACACACAATACATATCACTGTGCTTTTAAACAGGGATTAAAATAATTTTCTTTTGTCAAATAAAATGCAATCATATAGATCTTTCACTAGTTGGTGAAAACTTTGATGAATGTTAATCAAAACCTAGAGTGTCCCACAATAAGCAGCTATAGAGACACAAAACACAGGGACCAACTGATAATTTGTAAAACATTATAGGCTCAAAGTAAATGTCAGCTCTTCATAAATTTGAAATAATAATAGACAGTAGTTTTTGTTTTAACATGATGACAATATGTTTTTGAACACACTCCGTGGATTTTTGCTCTTTAAAGTATAAGAGCTGAAAACATTTGTCCCACCCAGATGTAGAAATCTCCAGACTGATGGGGAAACACAATGAGTTATGAGGCTATAGCATGACAAGAGCAACATGCAATATAACACACAAAGAGCGGGTCTTTCCATTTGCCAAAACTCAGCTCTTTCATGTTGATCCACAGATGACTTTTTAGTGAGGGGGGCAAGCTGTTTCTTTTTCATATTCAGAATCTTTTTTCATTGCAAATGACTAAACAGTACTTCAGTGGAGGAGTTTACTCATGATTACTAATCTAATAATGACTTACCATTCCCTTAGATGGGGAAACAAAGTCCAAGCAAAATAATTTACAGCTTTCTGAACTTATCAAAATCAAACGCGCAGATTATTTTTGCTTTATTATTTACAGAGAGCTAAACAAACCATTAGTTTTAAATAATTCCAGATTCTTGTTTAGTCAATCTGAGATTGAAAAACAAAGTCTAGCCAATTAAATAAACAAAGTCTCTGGGATCTTACTTTCCCTGCAGACACATGGAGGGAAACTGGATTTTAAATCTTACCCTGGATTCGACCACATTACTATACCGATGGTATGACCTTTACTTAAATGGGCTACAATTAATTTTATTGTTGATTAATCTGACAGCTGTTTCTTCATTCGTATGGTAATAAGAATATACTAAAATAGTTAAAAAAAATAAAATCAAAACAAGGCCCGTGACACTTGTAACAGCTAAAAGCCACGAATCCTCAGCAGCAGGAATCAAACATAGACATATGGGATACAAATGAATGAAGGGTGAAGAAAGATCTATTAATTAATGAACAAAGTAAGAGCTACTGTATTTAATGAATCATTTAATAATGTTAGGTTCCCACAGTAAGTAAAGTGGAATACGTGTTATCAAGTGTGGATGACAGAAGCTGGCGGCAGCTTGAGATTTGTCTGAGTTACACCTGGGAAACCTATTTTACTGGCACAACTGTTTACAGAAAAATAAACTCCTTTTACGAGCTCATAAACTGATACTTTGCTGGCATCAGTTGGTTCATACTGTATATCAGGCCTGAAATCTGCTTCTGCTGGTGAACTTGGTACTGTAGGTTAAGTTAACATTAAATGTGCCTCTATTGTCACGGTTAGTGAAGTAAAATGGTCTTTTAAGCCGAAAGATTTACTTCAGCTTGATAGTAAATACTTTTATTTTTTTCTAAGTAGTTTGTAATAGCTTATATACTTATTTTTTACCCTAAAGTTTGAATTTTATGTTCGCAGATGATTTTTGATGGTGGGGGTTAATGTAATAGGTTAAGGTATCCCATTACACATGCCTGAAGCTTTAATGTTCAAAAACCAAATTCTGGGAAATGTTGTGAGTGTCATTTCCATGTAAAAAAAGGGGACATTTAATTCCTCTCAGTCGCCTGAGGAATGGATCTTTTCTTTGTGCCGTGGTTTTCTCGACTGACCACACACACATTGTTCACTTTCTCGAGGCAGACTTCCAACTGACGGCCACGGCATCTGTATGGAGACACGAGGAACAAAACATGTCCAATGTACCTCACATCTGTCCCAACAGCTCCCCAGGGAGACAATGGGTCAGTAAGCCTCCCCGAAATTCCCAAGACCCCTTCAGCATTCGAGTGTTGTGTAAACCACCATGACAAATGTGGTTCTGAACCACAATTGGGGCCAACTCAAACTTGACCAAATACTGCAGAAGACGAAAGTGCGATCATGACATAAAAATGACTCTAAAAATGAAAATCCGCATTTATTCTCTGTGACTGGGCTGTGCTGCTCCCACTGCCAACCTAACCAGTGCCATTTAATTTGGTTTGACTCAGTGCTTTTGAGATTCTTTCTAATGTTTTTGAGTCAGTCAGGGTAAATCATTGGTCTTTTCAAGGAGCGGACCTCCATGAAGTCAAAAGTCTGCTATGTAAATAAGTCTGCCTCACTTCACATCACTCATCGAGTTGTAGTATCATCTCATACACTCACAGAAGCTGTCGTATATGGTCTCAACTAACCCTGCATCACTGTAGTGTAGCATCACCAGTGCATTTTCACATTTGTCTGTCAGCTATCAGGCCTATTAAACTTTATTGAGAGCGGCTAAACACCTGATATTTATTACAGCACATACAGGATTCACAGAGATAAACACATTGAAAAACAGATTTCCTGTGATCATGGCTGTCATTGCTTTCTCACAGGAACATGGATCTTATTTGCAAAGCTGGAGTCAACAGTTCTTTTCATCTTTTATCATCAGTTACATTTTTTTTTTCCACCAGGCCATTTCTGTGTGTGACACTTTGTTTGAAACCAGTGGGATTTCAGGAAGCAACAAGTGCTTTGACTTTGACTTTCACAAGTGAAAACAGAAAGCTCACTGCACACAGTTTACACACAGGAAGAACCCTAGAGGAATACTGTTGTACTTTTTCAACCTCCGTCTTTGTTGCCGTGCTGACGGCAGATCTTGCATTTGATACCTCTGTTGTAGTGATTGGAAAAACACGAAATATTGTATCTGTTACAAGAAAAAGAGTCTGTCAAACAACGGAAGGAAAACATTAGAGCAAGAAGCATGACCCACCTAAAGCTTTCAAAATAAACTTCCATTTTATATAAATAATTTATAACACTTGTCTCTGAGCCTGAACAAAAGTGGACAGAGAAATTTGCCCAATGGTTTAGCTACTGTAAGCAGCCACTTGTTAGCAAACCACACTTTTTTATACGTGTGGTCACTGTGGATTTAGTGTGTATCCTGGTTGAAGAGGTGGTAGCAAATGAGAAAATGTGATGTTACTGTCAAGAAATGTCAAGTGGCCACTTTTCCAGTTGAGTATGATAGTTTCCTTTTTTGTCCTTTTTATAGAAAATAAAAAATTCAAACCAAACTCCTAATAATTATGAAACTAATTTGTATTCATAATTACTGCTGGGGTGTAATAAATGTGAATTTTGTTTAATATGCAACATTTTGTAAAGTTATTAGGAAGATGTTAGAGCTGATGCCAAAAAGTAATAAATGATGCCAAAAAGTATTAAATGTCGAACTGTCACAAATAAAGCTTCAAATAACTATAGACAATTTCTATAGCAAGCCAACACCATGATCTTTTCTTAACCTCAATCAAGCACCTAAATGTAACCATTAAATACACTCACTATTGCTGTAGCTGCTTCAAGTAGACATTATGGTGCAAATATTGTTGTGGAAAACTGATTAAATATGTCAGTGAAGGCTGAGACTAGACCCAGTATCAACATTTTGTTACTTGCCAACAAATAAATAAATTTGTTGATAACACGTGTTGGCATTATGTTTTCTCAAAAACATATTAGCTGTGGCAAATTAGTATTAATTTTATTAATTTCTAGGAAATTCTTTTCATCCAGAGTACAAAGACAAGAAGGTAAATCAGATGGAAAAGGAGACGAGGCAGCAAGGCAATTTCCCACAAGACAATGTAACAACAAACCTGGCTCTCCACAGCTGACTGAGGAAGAAAGGTTTGCTGCCATGAGTGAGACCCAAATGTTTTGGAGAACCAGCGGCGGTGGTCCTGCAAATCACATTTCCCAAATGGAGACAACAGGGGGGAAAAAAAGAACAATTTAAGAAATTAATACTAAATGGAAATAAAGGGTGAGTGTAAAACCCCAACCCGACACAAGAAATGTCAAAATCACATGAAATGAGGGAAAGGAATGGTGAAAGCCTGTAATTTTTATTCTACAAGTAGATGAGCAAATGAACATATGTCAATGTCGGTGAATGCTGTTTGGTCAAAGATGGTTGGTCTGAGGCCTGTGGCTGATGCTGCACAAAATCAAAAAAAGTCCATAAATTTGTCCACCACAGACACAGCTCCTCCTGTTGGGCTCTCATATATTTTTATGGTTGCTGCTGGTTGTTGGTTGTTGGAGCATGAGCAGAGTAAAAAGATGTCACTTGCTCAAAAAGTACTAGAAATACCACTCAGTCGAGCGCAAAAGGATGCGGTGTGTGTCGTGAGACGAAAGGCTGCACCTCGCCACGCGCTCACGAAGCATCATTTCTGACTGACAAAATCATGCACAGATGAACCTTTAGCAAAGTTGCTGTTTTTATTTTCTTTTTGTCCTGATATATCTTATCTTCTAGTGTAATCATCTGAGAACAAATGAAAGGAAGCTTCCATTCGAAGATGTTTTAGGAAGCCCTCTCAGCTTCTACAAATTGCTTTAGTTCAGTCTAGCTGTGACGAGAAATTGAAAACACACCACGGTAAAGTGCTTCATCTCTTTCTGACCTTTCCTTTTCAAAGACAAAACACGTTTTACCAGGTCAAAGTTAGCACCTTGACACATCTGGTCCCCTCACATAGAACTAATAAAAACACCAAGGAACAGGATGGATGACAGCAATATAAAAACACAGGGATTTTTTCCCTCAGCCGTTCTGTGATTTATGGATGTTTGACACTCTGCTGCGGTGGTAAAGGTGTGCAGGTTGTCCAGCGGGTTAAGGCGTGTGCCTCTGGGATATTGCTGACTACAAAGGTGAAAGGTTGTGACAATTTTTGAGGCCCGCTGCTGGAGAAAAATTCTTGCAGGATTATTTTATTAAGAGAAGTGGGTGTCCAGAAATGAAGTCGTCCTTCGGGGAACAAAATAATTCATAGCTATACCACTGCACCTTATGCAGCACCACTCACCCCTCACGGTCTGGTCTCCTCCTGTCTCACCTTCACTATTTCCTTCCATTTAAAATAAAAGAAGTGTGAGTTTTTCACTTTGTTTTTAAATAATGATTTATTCGTGTGCATCTGGAGAACAATGTCAGCGTTTTTGTTTTCAGAATTTCCCCATTTCTTCTAATACTAATGCTAACAACGTTTTTTTCAAAAGTTATAGCACAGTAAGGCCAAGCAATGCAAACAGCAGTTTTTCTTTGTTTGGTAACAGATCTGTCAAATATTACAACTTCCGGTTTCCTTAGACTTATGGGACTAACTGGATTTTTGAGGTCTATAGCATTTCAGGACTTTAGTAATTTAGGACTTGTGCACCTAAAACATGCGTGTGTCACTGAGATAAGAGAATGCTGTGGGCAGAATAAATGTTTGTTGAACACTTTTCCTTTTTAACCGGTGGTTTGTTGGTGTTGACTAAGTGCTGGCACAGAGTTTGTCCATCCCTGACCAAGAATCCTGGATGTCCAGAGATGAGTGATCCCTTTACGATGGGAAAGTAAAGGAGTTTGGGCTCTGACTTAACAATATCTTCACACTTGTCCAAACCAGAACTATTCTGACCAACACATCTGGGTGACCTACCACTGAACTGTAAAACATTTTAAATTAAGAGGACAAGTCACAGATGTTTGTGGTAATGTGGTGAATGGTGGTATTGGGAATAATGTCTGTAGTATTTTTTGAATTGACACTAAGAATCAGTTGGAATGAATTTGCTTTTCTACATTGTCAGTGCTCCAACAACGGACTGTGACACCACCAGGAGGCATTTTGGAAAGCAACATACTGGTGGTTTTCCTGAAGGAGAAGAAGAAGAAGATGGATATGATCGAGCCGTACTAAAGCGTCAAAGTATTCTAGCCATCTGAACCTAAAATTGGTTCATGTGTCAAAGCTTCATGCGGCCTGAAACCATCTAGTGATCAAAAAAATTAAATGGAGGAAATCAAATGGTGACTTATGGGAAGAAATTGGCTTTTAAGCAAATTAATGCTGTCCTATTTATGTAGCATTATGGTTTAAACACCCGCAATTTAGCTTTCACAATGTGAGAAATGTCACGTCCAACTGTCTCCTAAATGTGCATATAAGGTCTACATACATTCAGGATTGCAGTGCATGTCTAAAAATATTGCTACAGTTGAGCCTATCAATAAAGTCATAAGTCACATCAAGTCTGCAGATCTCAGGTAAGTTTAAGTTACCATTTTGTCCCAAAAATGGATCCCAGTGAAACATGCTGAATAAATGCTATTTTTATTGTACTACAGATAACAGAAATCAACAACTTAATGGGTCAAACAGTAAAATCCACAAATCTAAAATATGCATTGTTTTAAAAACTGTTAAAAAAATAAATATAAATAAAATATAAATCACACAGTATGATTTGTGGCTGAGGACCCAAAACCTGCCAACCCACTAGTGTGATCCTTTAATGTCTGACACTTTTGATATATGAGCCGTTACATCAACAATGACTGAATTCAGCAAAAGATTTTACTTGGTAGATTTAACACGTACTAAATAAATAATAAAATAGCTCTGCCACCTCCATACAAGTGGTTTACATTAGGTAAATCTATCGTATGACATTTTAAACAAACCTCAGTTCACAGTGATGAACAAGCCGAGCGGTCAGAAATGTGCAGGGATAAAAAGATCTCAGCAGGAATTACACTGATAGAAGCCTACACTTGAAGTATACAGAGAGGTCCACCTCCATGATTTCCATGTGCACCAGCTTCACAGGTCTGGGGACAATGGAGCATTGTGTGACTGTCATTCAATCCAGTGCTACGCAGTAACACTGATAGTGAGGGATCACAGAAAAATGATGTCACCACGGCTGCTTGCAAGAACAACAAAGAGGTACCTTTTACGATGGGCAGATCTGAAGTCAGATTAAAGCCAGAGGGGAACTCAGAGTTTTAAGAGACCCAAACAACACACGCACACAGTGACATTGATTCCATGGAACTGTTGCCACTGATACATGTAAAGTTCACATCTTTAGAATTGAATCTGAATTTTACAAAACACATAGAAAATATGGGCAGAAATGTGACATCTGCATCTCTTGAAGTGCAAAAATGTACAGTCAAAGAATTAAATATCAAATCTGTGTTTTTGTTTTACCCACAGTTTCTTCCAAAGGCAAGATTGAGCTGCTGGAAACACCGACGTATTATCCAATAATGCAGATAAATGAAAAATGTATTTAAAACAATTAATTTTAAGTTATGCATTATTGGGCCTTAGAGACTAAAGTCATTAGCAATTAAAGTCAATGTTAAATTGAACCAACGAATCGATCTTGTCTCATATGTCAACAAAAGACTAATTCCTAAGAATATTTTATTCTTAATCTGTGATCCCTAACAAATTTAGAAAGTTATGTTCATTTGTTTTCCTAAGTTTGGAAACACAGGAAAACATTTCAGTATTTAATTTATTATGTCAATAATTTAAATTTAATGAAAATGCATTATAATAAATTTTAAACTCTATGTAATTACATAACTTAACATAACTGCCATTTTAGGAAACATACATTTATAAGTACTGTTGACCAAATGTCCACTAGACTAGAAAAAAGTCATCAAATTAGGTCCAGAAACAAGTATATGTTGGAAACTATTTAATGTGTTTTTGTTAAAGCTGTATAAATATCGCAATGAATTAGATTATTTAATCACAGATAAAAAAGGGAAAGAATTTGATGCTGAATGTTCTTATTGTGTGGTGAGGAGGTGGCATTGGCTCGGTAGAGTTTGGTTTGGTTTAGTTTGGTCTAGTGGTTCCGTGTCGCAGCCCAAGACAATGGTCCAGCTGAGGCTGTGCAATGCAGCACACATCCGTGTTATCAGAGCATTAGATTCATTTTTTCAATTATTTGACAGCCCTGGTGTTTGCACATGTCTCAAAGGAGGCAGAAGTTCTTGTATCTGATCGAAAGAAAGACAATGAAAACCACAATAAAGAAACGTCTGCACTTTAAATTATTCCCTGCACTGTTCTTAATCGTTGCATTGAAGTATTAAGGGATCATTTACAGAAGTAAAATCTTGGACTTGTAAGTGTGAAGAGCAGAGCAAATTATCTTGAAGGCTCACAAGCCTGTCATGATTATTTTAAAACAAGGATGGCTCATTATGAAATCGAGAGAATCGACAACAATCAGAATCGTGATAATGTAAAATTATAAATAACTGTAATTCGGAGCATGTTAACAAAAGTAAAAATATTAAGCTGAACAAGCTCAAATCCTAACTTTGACAAATGTCTTAATCTTCTTAATCTTTATTTATTTTTATTTTGTTAGTGTAGTATTTTTGGAGCAATATATATTTTAATCTTGTTTCTGGCCACTGGTGCTGGGATGGTGCGTAGGGTGTAGTGTGTTTACTCTTCCATTTCACTTATTGATGCCTCTTGCATCTGGAAATTAGGCAAAGGAGAATGGCGAGGCTGATTCAAAACATCACATTGTAGACCCACTTTTGAAAACCAAACCGAAGAGCAGAAAGAAATTAAACACAACACTGCAAAGTTTAGGAATAACCGTCTTGAGGGTTTGTTGCTTCTATTATCTAAATGAAAATAGTTGCAGGTTCAAGGTTTTTGAAAGATTACGTATATCACCATTAAGTATTGTTTAAATTTGTTCCTATAAATATAAAAAATATTTGTTCATCCAAATGTTGTTTATCCAAAATGAAGCTAAGCCCAATGTTAGACAGTTTTCTGGTTGTGTTTATCAGAATCAGTTTTGCCCTTTAATCTCCCTTTAATCTCCCTTTAACCTCCCCATGTGGTAGAATTAGCATATTACATTGTGTAACACCATGTCTGTGTACAGTTTTTCTACTTGTGCGACGCGCTGTATAGCTCTTGTGATAAACTTAATTCACTTGCCGAGCTGTTGGCTAGACAAAACCTGAAAACACTGTGGCAGACAGACAGGTCTGCAATTTAAGGACCAAAAATTGTATGCAATTCTAATTACTGCAGACTTTTTAAAGCAGTACTTTAGGCCACGCTGCCAAGTGCATGCGTGAGCCAGACATAGAAAATACATACCACCAGGCTTTCATGCATGTGGCCGGGGCTGGCTTCAATTAAATCACTATTACTGTCAAAACTAATCAACACTCCCTGTGGGGATCTCAGCAGCAATAATTAAGCTTACATTTATCTGTTGTGTCCATGCCCTACTGGGCTCTAAGTATGCTATTAAAATCCCACAGATGGGATTATCTAATTTTCTGGTTGACCATATTGATTCGATGGAATATTTGGAAAATCACAGCTTATCATGAGAATATGGTATTTATAGCGTATGCTGGTCAAGCACATCATAAATCTTATTTAGAGAGTTAGCCACAAGCTGCCAGACGCTGCATACTGCTGAATATATACCTGGTGTCTGTTATTCATGGTTCATGCTAGTTTGAACCACGGGCTGAAATTTTCTTTTCAATTATGTCAACCTCAGCATAGACAACTATATTTAATCTTCGCTCCTCACACGTAACATCACAGTGACCTGGGTGTTAAAGAATGAACAAAAGCCGTGAATGTATGCATGCTATTGTTTTGTGTGATACCTATGCTCTCAGGTCCTTCAGTCTTTGCAATACTTTGCATTTGCCCACCGGGCATAATCGTGGCATCGTGCCTCTTCTTTCATATCAATTGTCCATAGTGAAACTTCAGGAGGACATCTTTAAAGAGAGCTTTAAGGATGACAGCACTGACACTGTGCCTCTGTGTGTCACCACTTCCAACAGCCCGAGGCAAAGAGAGCATCATTTGATTTAGAGGCAGGAATGGCCTTCTTAGCCCTTGATTACTAGAACCCTGCATGCTTTCATGTGGTCAGCTTTCTGCCAGAGAAGGGTCACTGTTATCGATTAAATAATCTGAGTCAGTTATAGGCAGTAACAGGGTGCATTCATGCTCACAACTGAAGTCCAGACTCTTCGGAAATGGCCTAATCCATCTTCCTGGGAAATTAGAAGAGAGGAACAATTATCAGCCAAGCAACATGTCCTCCTTTTAATACAAAGCTGTGCCCACCACTCGCTGAAGCCTCCAGTTCATCTTCCTGGAATGTGCAGTTGAAAGAAGTTATGAAAGCCGGGACTTTTGATTAAAGTGATGTTTCTAATGGTCCAGATCAGAGGCGCAGGACGTCAGCAGTATGTAGATGGGCCACGGTAAGAACAATGAATCATTTGATTTCAGAGAAAATTATTCAGTGGCTTTTTTTCCCCCACTGATTTATAGCTGCTACAGTCACAGTAATGAACATGTAGACATCCTGAGCTCCTGTATGTTGGGTTTGGTTGTATAAACCACTTTCATTCACTGACTAATGAAAGTGCACATATGGCAGAGATTACCTGATCAGAACTTATGCTGCCCTAATGACAAAATAATTACTTCTCTAACTACCATGATGTAATTAAGCACTTGGAATAGTTTTTGTGTCATCGAAACTACAACTGTATGAAAAACATGTCGTGTTGTATCATATTCAACTAATAGTCCTTAAAACTTTAATGATGTGGCCCCCCTGTACATTCATAACCTGCTAACTGACGATAATCCAGTCAGATCTCTCAGATCAACAGGTGGGAAGGTTTCTGTAACTTTGTGAGAACGCTTTTATGCTCAGTAAGTGGAAATAAAAACAACATCTGTTCAACAGTGAATAAAGAAACTTACTGTTGCTTTTTTTTTTTACTTTTACTTTACTTGTCTTATCATTATTGGGTCTATCTAAGTCTATCTTCTTTTGTTATTTTTGCAGTTTCTTGCATGTTATATTTTGCAGTATGCTGTGCATGTTCCTTGTGTTGTAAGTGTGGCACAGTGCGGGAGTGGTTAGCACTGCCACCTCATGGCTAGAAGGTCCCCAGTTTGATTCGAGTCTGGCGACGATCATAAGCATTTTAGCTAATGTATGGTTTTATTTTTTTATGTCTAGGGTACAAGAATGGACTGGCTCTTTGTGGCCAATTTGGAGTGAATCTATTATTCAAGGTGAAATTTAAGAAGGGATTACCGGTGTCGACTGTTCACAGTACCAATCCCACCATTGTGCAACTGGATAAAACAAATGTCCTAGAATGGGTAAATTTAAAAAAGGGTTTGAGCCCATTTATTATTATTTTTAATTTCTGGTTATTTCAGTCACAACAGCCTTTATTATAAACATGTGCAAAGGATGTTTTTTATCATTTGGAAAGAGTTGAAAAGAATATTCCAAGAGTTTAAAGAAAACTGTCCAGAAATGCACTCAGGTCCATAAATGATAATTCATATCTCTGATTTAGTTGGACATAAAATGACCAGTGAACTAAACAAGCAAAAATCATGTCTGGAAACAAATCTTAATGAGAAGATAGCTCGGTAGCCAATCATCATCGTCTTGAAAAATTCCAGTAATAAAAATAAGAAAAGTCATTTGCAGTCAAAACAACTTCCAACAAATATGTTTGTGACATTTTCTGGAACCAGAGCTGCTTCTTCTTGGCCCATCACTTTAATGGTTAACCACCTGCTGCGTGGCCTGTGTCATCATGTCAGCTCACATCTGCCAGACACAGAGGGATCTACTGAAGAAGGAAGAGACAGTCTCTTGGATTATTTGTTTATCATCTAGTGTGGGTGTAGTCCATATGCATGTTCTGTGTGAGTCACATCAAAGTCAGCAAGACGGCCTTTCACTGAGCTCCGCCACACAAAGGAAACATGATTTACAGACGTGTTGCTGGGTCTCAACTGTGGGGAACCCCATATTCGGCACAGAACATAAACACCCACATTTCTGAACAACCCTGAATCAAAGGCAGACCGAGGGTGGGCCGGCTGATGTGTTGTGCTGATGTGTGTCTGCGGGTGGTCAACTAGGAGGGTGAAACCAGTCCTGGACCGTGTGATCCATTAATAGGAACCAGTCTCAATGTGCCACAGTGAAACCTCTTTACACTGTCTTCAGTTACATGAAAGGATCAACCCACAATGACTTTAGTTCCAATCCAAAAATGTTAATCTGAACCTGGGACTTGATGCGGCTTGTATGATGCTGTGTCTACAGTCTACTGCTCTCATGAATGCCACATTATTTGGTTTATACAAGTGTCATAGCCATTTAATTGTGAGTTTTATTGTATTTGACACAATAGGAATTTTACAAGACAAGCCATCAGGAATTTCCATAGAAACGGATCTAACTCTCATACGTCTCATTCAGTCTAACACATAATTGTTTTTATGTACAGTCCATTAGTTGGACCTCTGTGTTTGTAAAGGTGGCATATAAATAAACCTTTATTCCTTTGCTTTGCTAAGCGACCAGACTGACTAAGATAACCAAATGTGCAATCCATTTGTTCAAAAAACAAAAACAAAGAATGACAAAACAGATGAAACCAAGCGGGATGTCCATTTTTGCAGCTGAAGACTTTGGTTTGGAGGATCATTTGTTTTGAAAATATGCTTTGCAAATTCAAAAATGTTTTTTAGTAGATAAAGCTCAATTTCCCTTGTCAAGCTAAAGATGTGTAAATGTATTGTACAGTTTGTGACAAATAGCTACCAGATCTCTCCACAGACCAGCAACAAGTGCAGCACCATGTGTCCTAACCTATTAATACCTCAGTCCCGTGTTCATTTAAGCAACACACTTATGTTATACTTATTTTGTGAGGATGTTTGCATTTGCGAGTTTAGTCGAAAGCTTTTGCTTTTATAAATGTTTGTGCCTGTTTTTCTCCCCTTTTCTTTAATTATTTGTCTTGTGTATAATTTGTACAGACTGAAGTGTTTCACATATATGCAGCATGGAGCAGCATGGTGGTGGAGTGGTTAGTCTCACAGCTGGGAGGTCGTCGGTTTGAATCTACTGTACAAGCCGGCTGTGCCCTTTCCGTGTGGAGTTTGCGTGTTCTCCCTGTGGTTGCGTGGGCTTTCTCCAGGTACTCCGGTTACCTCCCACAGTCCAAAGACATGCATGTTAGGTTAATTAGTGACTCTAAATTGCTCGTGGGTGTTAAGGGGTGCATGAATAGTTGTCTGTCTGTGTATGTCTCTTTGTGTTAGCCCTGAGATGAGTGAGGGTGACCTGCCTGTTGTACCCCGCCTCTCACCCACTGTCAGCTAGGATAGGCTCCAGTCCCCCCATGGCCCCTACACAGGACAAGTGGTTACACATAATATGTAGATGGATTCTCCAAACGTGGTTACTTGTTACAGCAAGGAGACTTTTTTTTAAGAAGAGCCTGAAAACAATCAGTTGTTTGGGAAATACTACTTCAGAGCTGGGATCAAAGGTGATGCAGCAACGCTGGTGTTTGGTGTTGAAGAGGCGGCAAACAGGCAGCTTTACATGACAAAAAGTGAGGACAAAGTGTTAAGGTAAGATTTATCAGCGATAAGAAAATAAGCTACTAGCCCCAAACAGTCAACCACACTGACGCACCTGGAATGTGACCACCTGCATCGTGTGTTTCCCTGTCAGCATAAACGTACTTCTACTATACTGCTGAGAAGATCTTTTCCAGTTATGATTCACCTGCTTATGATGCCAGAGTTATCCAGCGGGACGTTAGGGAAATTTACTCGCCATGACACCACTTTAATCTTCAAAACACATTGCAAATCCGCAATGCTTTGTGTCTCTGTTGTCAGGTCAACTGATATCGATACCTTCCCAGATATTGTTTTACACCTGGTTTGAATTTTTCAGCATGTGAGACTCCGCAATGTTTTTGTTGTCAGAGTGTTATTGCTGCAAAATAGTGGTCAAGAAGTGATTACCGTGGAGAGGACAGGGTGGTGATAGCATGTCAGAACAGATAATCCTGCGGTAAACTTTTTCCAAATGACTGAGCCAAGAAGACAATCACAGATCTTAGTCCAGGTACTCTTCACTGGGTTTGTGTGGAGCCAAGCTGTGAAGAAACTGATCCTGTTTCCTCTGTGTTATTTGAAGATCACATTTATGACACTAATTGGTGGCATCCTCAAAGCTCTTTGTTAATCTGCTGTGTTGAAAACTGTGACAAAGCACCAGGGGCGTACTCACACTCTCATACATGAAGACTCTTGCTTGGAGTTACCACATGCAGAACCTTCTGTCCACCTCCGCTCTCCCTTCTCTCCACTGGGACACTTTCTCATCTGTTACTCAGGCCTGTCACATCTCATCTGCTGTGGTTATTTTGGACATCTACACACTTATCAGCACCAGAGCTTCAACATGCTGGTTTCTGCCCTCCAGAGTTTCAGCAATATGTCATTTTAAGTGTCTCTTCTTTTGTGCTGGCATGTAATGAAGTGATGAATGTGTTCAAAATGGCTGGGACGTTCCAAATAAGCCCCATCCCTTATTATTCCTCTTTTCGGGGACTTTTTCAACTGTTTAATCAGAAGCAATGATGGCAGACAAACTCCAGCTGGGCATTACCCAGAATTGATGGGATGAATCAAGGATTTTGCTGTGAGCCATTGTTTTTGTTTTGCTTGTTTTTTTGGAAAATAATCCATCGCTTATTGCACAAAAGAGGTAAAAATCCAGCAACACACGTACTATAGAGGACAACTTTATTGTCTTTGTTGATAAGCCATTATACTATACATTGTAGCCATTAAGTGCTGCTGTATTTTTCTATTCTTCCGAGGCAAATGACTATATGTAAATGTAAATGTAAATGTAAAGCTGTGTCAGAATCTGCATTTTGCTTCTATTTCATCCCACAAAACACAATCATGAAGCCTTCACATTGTCTGTGGTAGCTTACTTACCGATATTTTCTGGAGTCTCATTTGTTCCTGAAATATTACACATTATACACAGCAGCTATAGGTTTTCTCTGGAAGCTGCTGACTTCTTTAAAAATGTATTTCTGCAAAAAGCAACAGTCTGACAGTCTTTCAAGGTAAATCACTGTGGACTCAGGTGACAAAGGTGGCTAAAATAGTACCACCTCTAGGCATCTACAGTTACATAAAACAAGTCCAATACTTCCTCCCACTCCCCAGTTCAGTTGGTTGCCCATTGTTTCCAACAAAAGAACTTGACACTTTGAATTGGAGCCTCTGATGGATCGCTTTTGAGGTCAGAAGCCTTACCGGTATACTGGTTTCATCCCAGCCCAGCCAAGCTTCCAGCCTTGAATAGATGTTTCCAACTTGTGTGAAGACTGAAGCATTATTAGGCATCCATTGTGGGAACGATGGTTTTGATGACTTTTTTTTCTTATGCTGATAATCTGGCTTTTGTGGTATAGGCTTACACGAACTATGCATTATGTTTTCCATTTTCAGAGAGGAAAGAAACGGTTCTTACACTTAGACGTTAATTATGAAGGATGGTTTTGTATAATGGTGGCAGTAAAACATAAAATACAGAATTTATCATAAATTACAAATGCTGATAAATGTACACTTTAGTACAATGTTGGACTTGCAGAATCTCCATGCATAATGTGTGACCTCGTACCAGACTTTATCTAAGTATGAAACAAAGAAAGCTCTATAGTGCTTTTATCACAAACGATTGGCATTGGATCATGAATTTGACTTTCCCACAGAAGAAAAACAATAGCTATCAGATAATATTTTCTATTCAAAATTATTCGGAAATGTTGGTCAAATGGACCCTGAACAGCCTCCTGATTATTGTTATTACTGTCATTTTGTTTTGCAATGCATAATTTACAATGCAACCACAATCTTAGTCACAAATTTAAATAAATAAGCAATGTTGTTTTCAGAGGTACATTTACAAGTACAAAGGAACGCAGATTCATTCATGTGATAATGGGACATGTTCCACATTACCTACAGACGCTCTTTACAGCCGTTTACGTTGGATTTTTCCTCATTTCCTACGAGTCTTAACCGCCTGGCAGTAAACAGGGTTATAATTTTTCTAGGCTTTTGCGCAAGTGGCAGCCCAGCACACGGATCAGGTTCATTCTTTGTCAGTTGTGAATAGGGACCACTGACTTGATGAAGCAATACACAGCGGTTCGATCCCCGGCCCCGGCTATTGTCGGAGTTACTCTGGGCAAGACACTGAAGCCCTAACAGCCCATTCCCCTCCCCAGCTGTGCAGTGTCCAAGTGTCCGGTCCAAGCCCGCTAGAAATTGGGCAGGGTTGCGTCAGGAAGGGCATCCGGCGTAAAAACTGTGCCAAATCAACATGCGGACAATAATCCGCTGTGGCAACCCTGAACTCACGGGATGAGCAGAAAGGACAAAAAAAAAAAAAAAAAAAAAAAAGTTGGGAATAGGGGCGGAGGAAGCAAACTCATTTCAGATCATAAAACAGCCGGCGGGAGGACTAAGTGCTCACTCCCAGAAAGGGGCACAGTGGAAACCTCTTGCCAAGTTTCTTTCGGACTCTTAGAGTTTGTCTTGTCAGGCTTTCTGTGTTTTAGGACAGCAGAATCAAGCCAGTAAACTCTCCGATTATCTGATTTTCAGGAACAAAACTTGGCCTCATCCCATACTATTCTCCGGGTCGCAGTCGGGCAAGCAAGACGCATGGACACTGCCAGGGCGCACACTTCTCACTGAGATACTCTTTTTTTTTTTTTTTCTTTTTTTTTTTTCTTTTTTTTTTGCGGCACAAAATTCAGGTTTTATCAAGTCACTCTGCCTCCTTCAATATTTCTTTTTTTAAGGATGCTTGTCCCTGCATGGAATAGATGCTGTGCTGTGATGTTTCTCGTCGCTTCACTGAGGACGGGAACATCCCAGGTATCCGAGGTGCGCCCAAAAGCGAACGCCATCAAGCCAGCGGTTTTGCAAGAGTCACCTACACCGTCCACAAACCGCTCTGCTACTGCCCACAGCGGGATTACTAAGAAACACAGCATCATTTCTCAGGTAACTATTTAGTGTTATAGGACATTTAAATAGTTATGTTTGATCCGTTAAAGCCTGAAGCGCCAGTAGGATAATTTAATGTTTTATACCTAACAACAACATTAGTTTGTTGATTTCTACAAATTTATTTTAAGTCACTCTTATATGACAAGAAAAGAAAAAAACGTGCCCAAAACGGTGCTTGTCTTGAGGTGAACAAGTGAAATAGCCATATGCTATAAAGAAAAACTCTCATGTGTGAATCGTTAATAGAAATTGCAGGGCTTGAACCTCTCATAAACCCTAATTGCCTTTCAGACCTGACGCCACACTTGGTTGCAGCGCACTTCCACAGTAAATCATTAATGCCTGCAGAAATGTGAGAAAAAGTTAACACTTTTAGGGTAATTTTCTGTCTGGGTCCTAGAACCATTAAAGTGGTCCAGACGCTTGCTGGGATTATGAGATTCTTACTGTGGGGCCTCTGAGGGATACTCTTACCCACCATTTAATACCCACTCAAACAGTTATCAGCTCCTGCTGTTCCACAGAGTGCCCTGTTACTGTACTTTAAGAGCAGCAATCCCGAGACCAAAAATGTTAAGAGATTTGTCAGCTTTCATTCAAACAAATTAAATAAAAAAGTTGTGAACATTACTAGTGTTGCTTCATCAAGTCAGGAAGTAGAGCTGTACATTAATTGTTTGGCAGGGAAAGAAAACTTGGATGCTTCAATTTGGTTTCCACAGTTCTGAAAAAGGTTTGGAGGTTTAAAGAAAACAACAGGTCTTCATCTCCTGAACTTTGGATTCACAGAAACACTACAAAGTGCATCTTTGAATACGAGGCTGATCATGCTCAGCTCAGAGTGCTGATGCCTCACAGTATCTATCTGAGCAGCAGATGGCACTGCCAGATCTCCATCTCATCCATTACACCATGTACATTAGTTTGCTCAAACAGCTGATTGCTCCTTATTCGTTACAGGTTTTCTTTTGCCTGACTCATGTTTGCACTTGCCCAGTTCAAATTTCTTTCAGTGATAGTGTTGGATATCATAGTGCTCAGAGTAGTGCTGTGACATCTACTGTTGTTCAGTCATGAAACAAACAACAAAACATAAACGTAAAGCCGGTTTCTGTTGTGGAGTTACGACCTCGAGCAATCCTGCCACACCTCAATTTTAACGCCTAGTCACATCTTTGCTATAGCAATAATCTGGAGCAGTTTGGAAAAGTGAACTGCGGAGTATAAAATATACATCTGCAGAGACCACCATACATTAAAATGTCATATTGCTTGGTGTAATGTGTCCAAATGAAGATGGCTAATAGCATGTAAGGCATGAGGTGGCTATATACAGTATTTGTGTGCGTGTGTGCCCTTGGTGCCAGTTTTTTTGAGTTGTAAAGTAACAGCCACAGCTCAGCCTTGGCCAAATATGTGGCTTGGGGCTGGCAGGGAAACTACGCTGACCCATCATACAGTGGCCACTTATGAGCGGAATAAATCAGAGATAACATGTCTGCTCTCTTTATGAGGTTCTAATGGCAAAGTGTGGTACAGATGCCGTTAGGAGTGATCACAAGCCATTTACTTTCCAAAGTGCTCCACAGAATGTTTTCATCTTCATCTAGATTTATGAATTGAATTGGTGCCAATTAAGACTTCGGTGTTTGGAAAATGGGCATAAAATGGGCGTAAAACTTCCATTTCTACTCTGGTAACGAGATTATAAAAAACCTCGGTGCAGATATCCTCTTTAATATTTGATTGATTTATTGTCACGTTTTTGTCATTGCTGTCATACATTTTGGCTTTAAGTAATTGTAAGTTATTTAATAATTCAGAAATTCATTCCTATGGCTATTTTTATTTTTACCCACAATGCCTTTTTCAAAGTGCAGTAAAGCATGAGAAAAAAGACATTTTTACATGGTGTGAGCTAGCTGTTTTACCCAAATCCTTTAAAGCAAAGTGCTCAAAATTACAAAAAAAATCTTGCAATAAATTGCCCTCATTAGTTTACTTTCAAACATAGAAAATTATCCAGCCACCGTGAGGAGAAGAACAGCTGCAGCAGGAAACAAGGGTGTAATTTGGTGCTTTATCCATCAGATTAGAACTGTTTGTTTGAGACCTTCAGTTATAGGAAGCATTTGACAGCTAAATGTGCTTTTATTTCCTGTGGGTGCTGACAACGTTTGCCGATAAGGTTACATTAATCACACACAGAGCAGGGTCAGGTTTTGGCTATTACTCTGCGTTCACAAACTGCTGGGTGTTTTCGCGTTGTCTGACCCTTTTCACGTCAGCTTGACTAGAGTGAAACCGACAAAACCAAAACCTCTAAGACCTTGACAGCCAGTGCTCGTGGGTGGCAGTGTTGACTCCCTGGAAGGCAACCAACAGAAGTGGATAGTGCTGGCAGGCAGTGTTCACCACTGTAACCTCTGAGCCCACAAGGGAACCGGCAGTGTGGCGGCATTCATGCAGTACGTGTCTGTAAAACATCAGCAGCCGGTCGGTCAGCCTTAACTAATTGCTTTATTTAATTCAACCCAGAGATGAACACGGGTTCTGCCTATAAAAGCAGAGCCTCGGTCCTTTTTCTTAGCCCTGCCTTCCCCTCCCTGCCCCCCAAAACCTAAAATGACTGTTAGTGATCCTAATGAGCTGAGAAAGGGAGAGAAAAGGCAGGGAGAGGTGTGACTGCTTGTTAGTGCTTGGTGCAGCTTGCGCTTATGTCTCCTATCCAGTGGCCTTTCCAGCCTGTGGGTCCCTTGGGTGCTGTGAAGGCTCTGCATTGGAGCCGTTCGGGGCCTCCATGTGGCGACATCTTTTACTGTAATGAGAGAGGAGACCCATGTACCTCTCATTCCACAGGATTACACCTTTGAGAGTAACACACCTTCTAGATTACCAGGAGGCGCTTTCGCCTCTTTCCTCTGATAGTGTTTCAAGAGAGCAGTCATGCACCCTGCCTGTGTGCTTTTCTCCATGTCAGATGAATGAGATCAACTCAAAATGTATACTTAACTTAAGGAAGGGCTAGTTTTTGGAGACTTTGGGCTCTAGTGCTCCAAGGAACATGCCTATAAACACATGTGTTTTGAGTGATGAAAGACATGGTGTGTACAAATGACTTGTGTGCAGCCATCTCCATGTTACCTGATACCAGCTCTCTGTGCTTTCAGGGCATATAAACTTTGTTTATTCAGTCACATTGTTTATTTGACTTTGTAGGGCCCATGGCCACTCATTGACACCATTCACAGTTTCAGGTTTCAAGCTTGATCTCTGAAGGTCAAGTGCAGTCATCACGCAGAGCTCAAAAAAGTGTTGGCATGTATTAAGTGTGTAACGAAGTCCTTCACTCTAACTTCAATCTGGGTTTTATTTCTAAGACAAAAACAGTGCAGGTGTAGCATGTACAAACTGTTGTATCGTAGTACTCTGACGGTGTCTCTTCGTGTAGAAATGGTAAGGGTCTGTAAGAAAAGTACTAGACTGGCCAAAGAGAACACAAAATGGGGAGATTGGAATTGGCTGGTGAAAATATTTGTTTGCTTTTGTTGTCTGCATTAATGTGTTAAAGTCTGATGCTTTGTTGAGCCATCCATCAACCTGAATCACAACATCACTCATATTTTGCTCCGTCATACTGTAAATTACTGTGGCAGCTCGACTATTAACATAATTAGTTTCTATGCACTTGCTGAATCTTACCCTGTCTTGATGTACGATTGAATGATGTTCTCTAAGTGATCTTACTCATTGTTGTGGGATGGGTCAATGTAAGCATTAAGGAAAGAAAGTGATTTTATGTTTTTCTTTTTGGAATGTAAAGTTCAACACCCTTCAATTGTTTCTTATTTTTCAACCCTCAGACTCAGCTTCACCATATAAGACATACTTCCTTCCAATTGTATCAGCACTTTGGAATGTTAAAGGTATTGTAAATAAGGGACCCAAAGATCAGGGGGTGGATTCAAAGCCCCGTATATCCTGCTGTAAATCCCTTGTAGATTGTTTCTCCCACACTTTTAAGTTTCCTGGTCAAAGCCACAGTGTTTTACCAGCACGAGAGCAGCACGAGACAGGGCCAGGGGCTTCCCTTAAAGCTCTCTGTCTGTCTCTACCTTTATCGTCTCACCAGCATACCAGGAGAGGCTGGAGAGTACACAGTTCAACCCACTTCCTGTGCACAGTCTAAGTCTGCGCTTTTATGTGTGAAGACTGTCTAGGGAAAAATAAGGGAGCAAAAGAAAAAAAATATGTGAGATGAATGCGATGCGTCCAAATGAAGCCCTGTCTGTCAGACCTTGCGAATGAGGCGTTTCAAAACATGACAAGATAAGACGGGATTATCAGACGTGATTTGGGGGTCAGGTTTGTATCATTGGGTTTCAAAGGGTTGTCTTGGAGTTTCAGCAGTGATGGAAGAGGTGAGATCCCTTCTTCTTCTTCTTCCACCCCATTCCCAACCCCGTCTGTGCATTGCACTGTAATCTATCCAAGCCTGCTGAACAGAAAGACAGACAGGAAACAGAGCAGGTAGTATGAAGAACTACTGCACATGGACTGGGCCCATTTGTCTTCATATTTTTCATGTCAGGAAACAATACCTCCTCCTGCACTTTTTGAACTTGTCTTCAGACCAGATTTCCTGCATGTTTTCTTTTCAGCTGTACATGATTACATGGTGCTTTCTCTGAATGAGCAGTTAACACTAACACAGAAAAGCATTAGATCAGAGGATCAATTCTAATCAGTTAAGTGCAGAATTGGGAGCAGGAAGTAGTTAACTGAGTATAAAAATGTGGAAAAGGACTAAAATATTTGCTTGGCTTTTTCTACCTTCACATATACACCTACCGGTAGTGTTGTACAAGTTCAGTTCAAACAGAATAAAATGAACTAATTGATGTTTACAGTTTACAATTTTTAATAATAAAGTTCACAGTCTCCAGAAAATAAAATGGCCTATTTCACAACAGATCCAAGACACTTTTCTGCGGGATATGTGTTTCATTTGTGGGGCGATGTTAGTGGCATCTATGACTGTTGATTGTGAGCTGGTGGGTGACAATGGTTTAGGGACACACATCGTATAAATTATTATTTAGATATTATTTAGTTGCAAAAACCTCTTGACTTCTGTGAGAGAATCCTCAAAGGACATCATATAGCTCTTTGTATGGGATGACCTGTAAGCCTGATTTCACTAAACTATAAAAGTAGTTTTTAACATTGTAGTAGCAAATTAAGAATGATTTAGAATCCATCAAACACCACGGCTTTGTTACTTTCATCAACACGTTAGGGATCTGCATTATGGAAATCTGTCATCATGATGGATGAGCGTTCAGTTTAATAATTCCTACTCATTTTTCTTTGGCGGTATCATTGCCTCCATGTGTTTCCGGCCTGAGCGTTGGCAACCCTCCAACCAGTCCAGTGTTGTTCACTTTCTGAAGCACAAGGACATTGAGAAACAACTTCTAATGTGCTGAAATATTAATATTATAGAGTACTGATTTAAACATGTGGTGTCCATACATGTTTGGAGTGATGCCTGTTCTTTTTGGCCGTGTGATCCCGTCGCAGCTGACCTTTATATCCCAAATTGAGTTTTTCTGTTTATTAAGGCTATAATGATTATACTCTGACTTAAACCTTTTTTATGTTCTGTTACTGTACATGTTTATTGCTCCATGTTTTTCAGTGGTAAGCCACACTAAATTAAATCTGTCGTTGAAGTGCCAGCAATATGTGGTTGTGGTGCTGGTGGTGATGGTGTGCCAGCTAAACATGTTGTTCTAGTGTTAGTCCGCACTGGGCATAATTTACCCAATCAGAATTCATATACTGCTCATTTTTACTGATCTCAATGTTTGAAACGAGTACTGTTGTGTAAATGTCTGACAACTCAATCCCTCCATTGCAATAACAATACCCTCCGCTCAAACCGAATGGCTTAAATTGTGATTAAGCAACTGGAGAAACCCCGTTGCGTTCACATATTTGTGTCTCGCTAAGCGGATGTGGACTCGATCCAGAGTATTGATGCTTCCCCCCCCACAGCTGCTTATGTCCCTGTGTCTTGATGAGTTCAGTTGAAATCGTGACATTATTTCATTTGTCTTAGGAGCTAATTTGATTTGTGATACGATTTATGTCGGTCTTCTTTGCTCCTGCTCCAAGTCTATCGGCAACAGGATTTGCATGTGCAAGGAATTATGTCAAGGAAGCTAAAAAAATAAAAAATAAAAATTCCCAATGGTGCAGTCATTTGTTGAGGAAAAAGTGAGCATGGCTTTAATTGTGCATGTTATGTTTGTAAGGTGGTGGTTTTTCTTGCATGGTCATTTATGAAAAAAAAAAAGACCTGAAGGTTGCTTTGCTCGACTACAAAATATGCCTCAACCATTCAGTGTGTAAAAACAAGAATCACTAAAGAAAAACAATGTCAAATTGACTATAGAGGCTTATTATTAGCTACAATTATTACCCCTCAATTATGGCTGCAGGCTCATTAAGCCTCTGAACACTATGAGAGAAATTGGGAGAAACTGAAGTGTTTTTTGGGGGTGGGGGTTGGAAATTCTAATGGCTTCATTTTTTGGTTGCTGAAAAAAGAGTGACCACCCCAGTAAGAGACATGTTAATGGCGTCCACTATATTTGGGCTCAAAGGGACTACGGCCTTGTTCACCCAGAACAAACCTCACCTACTGCCAGTGGTTATGTAGATATGGGTTTACATGCAGAGGTTTTTAGTCTTCTCTGACAACTGCCACCACTTAAATGAAGTGAAAGTGGATGACTTTTGGCTTTGATGTTCTAAACATCAAAAGCAACAAAAGTCAACAGTAAAGTTTCTCTCTAGGAGCAATGACACGTGCACTTTTCAAGCTATTACCAACGAGAAACCAATTGGGAAACCGTTGATTAAAAACAGAATTGTATTTACAGGAAGTGGAACATTTTCCATTGCCTGATTTTTCTCAACATCTGAGCAAGAGCCTACCGTGCCTGTCCACAGCCATAATTACTTATATTAATTTATGGATAACTACGGCACTGAAGCACTACCTATGCACACAAATACAAATAAAACAGTAAAGTAATATTAGGTAAAATCATATGAATTTCCTGGATCTACCCAACCAAATGTAATGCCTTTTAGGTTATTTGATCAACTTTTAACAACCAAGTTTAAAGCAGCAACTCTGTAAAGCAATTAAAGAGCCATGATGAACTAGAAGGAATAAAGCGGCTACACTGTTGGAATGTCTGCAAAGACCTATAAACTATAACATAACATGGAATTGATTTGTCTTGTTTACTGCCTGCTACAAATTAAACTTCGTGGCCTGAGGTGCACGGCATAACTGTGGTTCATAGGAAATTCCGTAATTATATTAGGTCTGTGTAAGTAGGTGTTCGCTGGGTTGCGACCAATAAAATTAACTGTTTATTCCCTTTCACAGCACACACAGCAATCTTGTAATAAAAAAACACATTACTGCAACTAATGACATGCACCTTTGACATAATCTGAACAGGTTTGCATCCATACTGCACTTCACAGGACTTAGCTCTGACTTAGAAACACAGAGCTGCATGGGTGAAGTGCCACATCAGCATCTGTCAACATATGTCAGGCCTACAAATAGGAGCTGTCAAAATGACCTTAGAATGTGTGATATCCCTGAGGTGATGCTTTCTTTCTGAACCTTTGTTGGGACAAATGTCTGCTCATCCAATGTGATTTCTTTCACAAAGTAAACATATTTTCAGAGACTGATTCAATGCATCTTTTTATTTTGCAGGTGTACCCATGCAGCAATGATAAGGAGTGTTCTGTGGGAAGCTACTGCCATAGCCCTCAACAGGCTCCCTCTCGCTGCCTCACTTGCCGCCGGAAGAAGAGGCGCTGCCATCGCGATGCCATGTGCTGCCCTGGGAACCGCTGCAGTAACTGTATGTTTCTGATAGACACACAAAAACACACAATTTGAATGCATGTCAGTTTCAGTTAAATTGTAACTGCAGGATGTGATTCAGAAATTAGATTTCTTGTCTTATGCAAATATTGTTGGAAAAGTGACTTTTTCTAGGTCACTGAAGAAACAGTACCACGCTATCTAGCCCTGAGAAACACATTTAAATAATGTTAAACACATGCTTTCAGATTAAATTCTGCACTATACTTGAACTATGATAAATTGATGCCTAGAGGTTAGGATTTATTGGTCACATTTGGAATGTAATGTTCTTTCAGCTATTAACAGTGTGATTTGCATGAATGTGTGCAGAGAAGCTTTGTTTTATCATGATAAGGCTGCACACAGTAACAGGAGGCACTTACTTTTGCAGTTGAAGATACTTGTCGTGAAAAAAATATAAAATGTTGCTGTGATTTTCTATCTGCAGACAATTGTGTACCTGTGTCTGAGAGTGTGGTCTCACCTCACATCTCAGCGTTAGATGAGTCCAACAAACTCTCCACCAAAGACCAGAACTGGAGAAAGAGTGGCAAATCACAAAACAAACCTTCTCTTAAAAGTAAGCTTTGAGTCCACATTACTGATGTTATGTTTAAAACACGTCCACTGGAAACCCTGCCATCTCTAAACACCGTCACTCTTTTCTTTCATCTCCTTTGCTGTCGTCCTCGCTGAACCTGGCCCTGATGGCTGAATCTTTCTGTTGTTGCTTGTCCAACAGAGTTCGTGGGCGGCGCCAGTCCTCAAACTATGTTGATAGTTTCGTCTCTGCTAATGTGTCAGTGCCTGTGAGCCTAAAGCACAGCACAGACAGCCTAGAAGAAACCACAATACCCCTGCTGTTTCTCTCACCTTCATTAAGTCATGCAAACACTTACACTCATAGCACACATTGTGTGATACACAAGTGAAAACCACAGAATGCAGGTTTGGCACAATTATATCTAATAACTCACTAAGCCCCCCGCTTAGCATTTATGCCACCTGATTTAGGTCAATACAAGGGGCCTATCCATAAAGCAATATGTTTAATGCGACGGTGACATAACTCAAGTTTAAACACACTAAAATCTATGTGAACATAGTAGCACCACTTAAGGCTCCTATAAATGAGGCCATTTACTTTTATTTGTGCTTTACTCACTCCCTCCCCCCCTTACATATTACTACATTATGAGCTTAGACAAGTCACTGCTTGAGAAAAATCCACTTTAAGAATCAGTGGTGTTAAAGCATTGAACAAGCCTTCAGACTCAGCAGCCCATCATGCTGATGGATGGAGCTGCATATTGAAATAACTCATCAGCAGAGTGTGGTTTGGTCAAATACACAGGATAGCTGGTTTGAATAATAGGGCTGCCTTCGTTTGTGTACATTTAAAAGCATTTCATAGGAAAGAACACATGTGTAAACTATAGTAATTATGCATTCATGGGGTAAGACTAACCCCCTGCCAAGAATATCAGACTCAGACCACATGGGACAGGATATGGCTAATATACAGAATAAGCAAATTGTTTGCATGATTTATGAAAGCTTCGTATGTTTCCTTTGTCTCTGAAATGGCCACACATAGAGCAATCTGTACTGAAATGTGAAGAAAGGGTTGCATAAACTTGTCTGTATGGAAAACATAACAGCTTAATGAACTATGATTAAACATTTGCTCGGCTTGATTTAACTGGATTACTATAGAGAAAAATCTACTGGGCTGCATGGTTTATAACTTCATGCAGGTCTTTTATGTCTCTAATGAAGTATTTGTTTCTGTTTTCCCGATATGCTACACAGATATACAGATTGAAGTTTATTGTTTTCTGCTTCACCACTGATCAGTACTGTTGCTTGTTTCCATTCACAGGGCACGAGGGGGATTCTTGCCTGCGTTCATCCGACTGCTTCGAGGGTAATTGCTGCGCCCGCCATTTCTGGACCAAAATCTGCAAGCCGGTGCTGAGGCTCGGAGAGGTGTGCACCAAACAGAGGAAGAAAGGCTCACACGGCTTGGAAATCTTCCAGCGCTGTGACTGTGCCAAAGGCCTCTCCTGCAAGGTGTGGAAAGATGCCACCTCTTCGTCCAAGTCCAGGCTCCACATGTGCCAGAAGATCTGAAGCGGAGGCAGCTGCTGTCGGCATTGAGGCCTCTGTCTCCATCTGCCAGGGAACTGTTTTTTTTTTAAAGGATGGGTTGTGGCTGTATTGAAAAGAAGTAAAAGACAGAGTCTAACAAGAGACAGAACAGACTGTGTGGGTTCAAGTTTGCTATTCAGCGAACGGAGAGTGAATGGGAATGCTTTAGTGTTTGTGAGTGGTCCATCGCTACACCCACATCCAAACACACACCCTCACATGCAACACAAACACACACACACACACACAAACACACATGCACACATGCATACATGCAACTCATGGAACCTCACCTCATGAGACCCATGAGCTCATTGTGTGTTTGTTCCCAAATACAACAAACACATGCTCACTACATTCAGGGAGCCACTAGTCAGTAGATGGCTGTGATAGGTGTGGACCATTTCTAGATGGAGGCAACACACGTAGCAGTCTTTCATCTAGATTCAACCTATAATAGTAGGACAGACTATTTACATAGAAGGCACATTTTTACTGCACAGTACAATACTCACTACAGCCCAAAGTCCAGTTGTTTAAAAGATCAGAAATGTAATATTCTGTGTTTCACTACTGCATCTCAATATTGCCATAATGTGTTTTAGTCTGTTTTTATCATGTTTCAGCATCTAATTATTAATATTGTTTAAGTCTGTTTTTATGCAAGAGATGCACACCACTAACAATGCCCTGACCCCATACATACAGCTAATTGCATACACAGTTCACTTCAGAACTTGTGTAACACCACGCCGAGACTTCGGTCTGATGCATAATCATCTCAAACCAAAACATCTGCAATCTACTGTGATACAACAGTGTGGGTTAAAGCAGTTTGGACTGAGGTGGTGCTCTGCAGCAGACTTAGTGGTTCAGATACCAGACCGAGAATGTTTCTGCTTTTCCAATCACACAGGATTCAAGGATACAATGCAAGTGCAATTTGTTCCGTTTAGAAAGCCAGTACGAATGGAGACGTGAGAAGATTGATTATAATCACAAAAACGCTCTACAAACTTGATGTTTTCAAAGAGAATTGCAGTTTAATCAACATTTTTTTGATGGCACATGGCCCTATTTATTTCTCTGCTGGAGGTGAAGCAATGCTTTTTCATTACCACTCTGCTAAACAACCCCTTGTTCACAATATCACATGTGCCTTTTTTCGCTTTGATTGTGTAGAGCATCGAGTACACGTATTTTGTAACCATTTAAGAATTTCAATAAGCTCTTATATTGTAAATAGATTGGAAACAATGGAAATGTATTTAAGAATCAATGTATATCATGTACATATAGTAAAAATATGAAGCTTAAAAATTACAGCAAAAATGATCTAGGTGAGAAGAGTGAAGGGATAAGATAAGACAAGCACAGCTAGACAGATTCAAACTTATGTAGTAATGAAAAAAGCTTTGTGTAAAGACAAGAGGGATAAGGAATAGATACATTGGCTCTGAGTGATATTTCAAACTGGAAGAACTGGTTAAATCCTGAAACAGTAAAAAGCATATAAACCCAGTTTGGGTGAATGATGTCAAGATATGTCACTAAACATTGTTTGTGTGAATACTTCTCATCAATAGATGAATAAAAGAATGTATTTTGTATCACTAGTTATACAGGACTTGTTATTGCCCCGTTTGTTGCCACTTGTGTTAAGTTTTATAATGTACTGCAAGACAGAATATAAAAGCAACGTCAGATGGAGCATCAACATCCACATTAATGAAGTAAAGCTAAAAACGCCTTGTTTCAGACTTACAGATATAAACATTAAAGTTTAGTTTCAGATGTTAAAGTTGCTCTCAAGAGTTTTCATACAATTTTCATATCGTATACATCTTGGACATCAAACATATGTTTTATAAGTTTCTTACGCCGTGTCTACACCAAAAACGTGTCACTTGAACTACACACAACATGACCTGAAGCGTATTATTACACTTCAAGTCTTTTTTTTTTTTTGGTTTGCATGCTCCACAAAAAAGCCACCGAACCAAAATATTTCTACAGAAAATAGAAAAATACATCAAGAAAATACAGTTGACACAAATAATCTAACATCTCTTACATCAACGCTACCACTGAATCGAGCACACAGTGTTTTTGGAGTGTTTTTTAGTTTTAACCAGAGTTTCATGGTCAATCAGATAAAATCAGACAGACATCCAGGCCATTGGAAACTATTGTTTTTTAGTCTGAGCTTTGAACGGTACTTTTCTCTTTCTCCATACTTCTGTCTGTGCTCACTGTAAACAAAGCACTTCAACAATGCGAGTGAACACAGACCCTGTAAGGACATAAACGTCAGTCTCACATCTCATAAGTGCTGCAAATGTTATGCTTTCTGACAAATTGTTAGTGTATTTCTGTGAATTGTAGATTAGCACAAAACATTAGCAGGACTTTGCATTGCTGTGTGTGCACAAGACAAACAAGTCCATCCTAAAAACTGTGCTCTATAGGACTAAAAGTGGTCAAGAAATCCACAAGGAATCTTGTCTAAATGGTCAACAAAGTTAATACGTAAAATTATAATTAAGAATGTATTGATCCTTTAAAAGTGTATGAGTGGGGTTTGATGACATTTTATCAAAAGAGGATGGCAGAGTAAGGAAACAATGCCTGAAATGTTTAAAATGCAAAATTATACACAGATTTGCATCACTTTTTTTCCATCTACAGTAAAACCCAACAGCTTCACTGCGGCAAGAACGGCAGACAGTAACACAAATACCAAAAACTCTCATACAAAACTGTTGCAAGTTTATCAGATAAATGTGGGCTCATGTAGGGCCAAGAAATTATGGTTTTTGAAAGTACATTATTAATAGTGCTGAATCTTACCATAACTAATACAAAAATAATCTTTTTAAATTGAAACCATATCCACAAGTCCCTAAACTCATACAGCACCTTAACATATTGATTTAAATACAAAGTGAAAATATTTGTAAGAATAAATGCTACCATGTCAACTGACCATATAATCCAAGCTGTATAGACATTTAAGAGTTTAAGGTTCCCTAAAACCCTTTAAAGTCTCTGCATTTGAGGTTTTGTTTCTTATGAGTACAAATAACATTTCATAAGAGCCATTATAAGATGATATTTAGCAGATGTGATCTATAGAAAAAAAATGCTTTGATTCGCTATTTCTGCTGTAGCAATCTGCAGGATGCATTCTGTTAGCGACCACTTGTGTTTTGTATTGCATCTTCTCAGAACATTTTGGACATCTGAATGGCACATTTTAATGTAATCACTGTTGTCAACACAACAGAGAATAATGCCGTGTAAACAACAATTTTTAGGATATCAGTGCATCATCCCTATCATCCCAAACAGGAGATGTACAAGACAATTTGTAAAAGCATCAATGCAGCGGCATCACTATCATTCTCCTCTGGATTACGAATAGTCAAATAATAGCCAAAGAACTTGCTATTTCAAATGTAAGCTTAACTTTTCATGCCCTTTAGTCTGGATTACAAAATGTTTAAAATTGAAAAACTATGTTAGTAGTAGTGCCGTGACTGTGAAGCTTTTTTCAGGTTTTTGCGGAGGCAGTTCAAACCAGATGTTAGGTTAACGTAGGCCGACGAGCTACAACAGTGCTTCCATATATTAACTGCAATATTGGTTGTCATTTACAGGCTTAAATAGTAAGTTTCCCGAACCTGAATGCATTGACATTACTTTGAAGTCCTCATTTCAAGATGAGCTCTGCTGTATGTAAAAACTGTTAGCATTAATATTTGGTGCTACTAAGTGACCAGAGCATTTCATAGGACATAAGATATATTCTGGCTTTGAAGATATTATTTCGTGTTCAGTTTTTCCTTCATTTGTTAGCTTATTTTACAGAGCACATGGAAAACGCTTTCAGTGACCTTTTATGTAAATGTGTTCAGCAGATGTTCAATATTTTTGTTTCAAAAAAGATATGAAAAAAATGTGCATTCTTAAAAGGTATACCTAGAAACAACATTGTCTTCTTCTGTTTTCTTCTTTGCCTTTTTGCTATAATAACATTGAAATCAATGTCATGTAAAGACTGTAAGAACTCTTCTACTCCGTTTGGTGGGTGTTTTATCACGTTTTTCAATTTAAGGTGCTGAAAAACACAATAAATCATTTTCTCTCAACAGCAGAATCCTGACATAATTATTCAGCACCAAACTCTGCACTCTGCATTTTACAAGGTTGTGTTTTCAATCCAGCAAGTGTCTGTTTTTTCACATGTGCTTTTGATTGAAACTAATGACTCTAAGCTACCTTTGTTTGGATACGGTTTCTATTTGTTGAAATATTGAATGCCTTTTTTTTTTATCCGCACAGACAGTAGAAAGGGTACACTGAGGGTGACTGGAGACCTCGGGTCTCCATGGAAAGAAGAGGTAGATAGCTTCAGAAAGAAAAGACTTTGCTCCAGCTCCAGGCCACCCACAGGCTCTGCAGTCTCCACCAAAAACCTGCTAATGAGAGAGTGACTGTCACTGGCTCTGCACTTTCCAGCATGTGTCAGCAGAAAATACAAATGAAGGAGTTCACACAGACCGGTTTGACTGCCCGTGAAGTTGCCAGCTAAATAAATATGCTAAACGATTCACTTGAAGGCTTTGATTTTGTGCCCGTGTTGGCACAGTGTAAATCATAAATGTAACTTCAGTTTGTATGGCTCATATCATTCACTGTGGCAGAGCAGGAAAGTCTTCTAAAGTAACAAACTGAGTGACTTCATCCCACAGTCTTTTGCATGTGGGTCACTGTTAATTTTGTAAGGCTAAAATATTCATCGACAACCTATTTTTCATGTAAAAAAATTTAAAGTTACTTTGAAACTACAACAAAATGTTTTAGTTTTGTGCAAACGATAATGTAGAACAAGTGATGTTATTTTAATGTAAAGTGGTGTTCAACATCTGAATGAATTTGTGGAAACACAATTTGAAGCTCTTGCCCAAAAGAGGATTTAGATGCTTGACCTGTTTTATTACGAATAATAAGAAGCATCATAACAAAAAATAAACTACAGTTATCTATAATCTGCTGAGAATTAGAAAAAAAAGAAAAAGAAGATACAAAAAATGCTGAGACAAACTACAAAAACCCACATTTATAAAAGTTAAGATAATGTGTGCATAGGGAACACTGTGTGCAAAGTGATTTAACTAAGCCTGCAGATCTAAATCCACCCTAGTGTCCTTGGAACACATGCTTTTATGGGATGGATAAAATTCAAGGAGATCTGACCATTTGTGCAAACCATGTTGATGTGGTTAGTGCCACAAATGTGCAGTCTTCAATATTTCTTCTTCATTTTACTCTTGTATTTGTAAATCAGATTAGTTACAGAAGTCCAATATTGAAAATTCCAGAGCACTCAAGGCATGTCTAAATCATCATTCATTAGCAATCATGCATTATACGAATCTGCAAGTAATGTGTTTTATGTAGCAGCCTCACTCT